>NW_026651979.1:5000-22500 GCF_029873635.1 Malania oleifera | reverse complement strand
TAAATCCTAAAACCAAAGCACTAAACCCAAAACCCAGAACCCTAAAATCTATGCCCTAAACCTTAAACCTAAATTGTAAACCCTAAACCATAAACCCTAAACCCAAAAGACCCTATACCCTAAATCCTAAACCCTAAGCCCAAAACCCAAAACACAAAACCCTAACCCTAAACCCTAAACCCAAAAAACACTAAACCCTAAACCCTAAGACCTAAACACTAAACCCTAAACCATAAACACTAAACACTAAACCTTAAACCCCTAAATCCTAAACACTAAACCCTAAGCCCTAAACCCTAAACCCTAAAACCAATGCCCTAATCCCCAACCCCTAAACCCTAAATCCTAAACCCTAAGCCCTAAAGCCCAAACCCTAAACCTTAAATACTAAACTTTAAACCCTAAACCCTAAACCCTAAGCTCTAAACGCTAAACCTATGCACTAAGCCCAAAACCCTAAACCCAAAACCCTAAAAACTAAACTCCAAACTCTAAACCCTTAACCCTAACCTTAAAACCTAAACCCTAAAATGTAAACCCTGAACCCTAAACCCTAAACCTTAAACACTAAACCCTAAACCCTAAATCCGAAACCCAAAACCCTAAAACCCTAAACCCTTAACCCCAAACCCTAAATCCTAAACCCTAAACCCCAAACCCCTAAACCGAAAACCCAGAACGCTAAACCCTAAACCCTGAACCCTAAACCATAAATCCTAAGCACTAAAACGTATGCCCTAAACCCTAAACCCTAAACCCTAAATCTAAAACACTAAACCCTAAACTGTAAACCCAAAACCCTAAACCTAAAAAACCCTAAACCATAAACCCTAAACTATTGACCCTAAACCTTAAAACCTATGCCCTAAACTCTAAACCCTAAACCCTAAATCCTAAATCCTAAACTCTAAACCGTAAACCCTAAATGCTAAAAACTAATCCTGAACCCTAAACCTTAAACCCTAAAACCTTAAAAACTAAACCCTAAACCCTAAACCCTAAACCCTAAAACCTATGCCCTAAACCCTAAACCCTCAACCTTAAACCTTAAACCCAAAAAACTAAACCCTAAACCCTAAACCGTAAGCTCTAACCTTAAACCCTTAACCCAAAAACATAAACCCTAAACCCTAAACCCTAAACCATAAACCTAAACCCTAAACCCTAAACCCTAAACACTAAACCCTAAACCCTAAATCCGAAACCCTAAACCCTAAAACGCTAAACCTTAAACCCTAAACCCTAAATCCAAAACCCTAAACCCCAAACCCCTAAACCCTAAACCCAAAACCCAAAACCGTAAACCCCAAACCATAAAACCAATGCCCTAAACCCTAAACCCTAAACCCTAAATTGTAAACCCTAAACTCTAAAAACTAAACCTCAACCCTAAACCCTAAACCCTAAAACACTAAACCATAAACCCTAAACCCAAAACCTTGAACCCTAAACCCTAAAACACTAAACCCTAAACCCTAAACCCTAAACCCTAAACCCTAAACCCTAAACATGAAACCCTAAACACTAAACACTAAACCCCTAAACCCTAAACACTAAACCCTAAACCCTAAACCCTAAACCCTAAAACCTATGCCCTAATCCCCAAACCCTAAACCCTAAACCCTAAACCCTAAACCCTAAAAACTAAACACTAAACCCTAAACCCTAGACACTAAGCTCTAAACCCAAAAAACCCTAAACCCTTAATCCTAAACCCTAAACCCTAAAAACCCTAAACCCTAAACCCTAAACCCTAAACCCTAAATCCTACACCCTAAACCCTAAACCCTAAACCCTAAACCCTAAACCCTAAACCCTAAACCTTAAACCCTAAAACTTATGCCCTAAACCCTAAACCCTAAACCCTAAATCCAAAATCGTAAACCCTAAACACTAAACCCTAAACCCTAAAAACTAAACCATAAACCCTAAACCCCAAACCCTAACCCTAAACCCTAAACCCTAAACACTAAACCCAAAACCCAAAACCCAAAACCCTAAACCCTAAACCCTAAACCCTAAACCCTAAACCTTAAAACGTAAACCCTAAACCCTAAACCCTAAATCCTAAACCCTAAACACTAAACATGAAATTAGGAATAGCTTCCCAAGAGTGGGGGTGAATTGGCTTTTTAAAAATTTCTTTTAATTCCTTTTAGAATTCTTAAACTTATTTTATTTCTTTTAACCAATTCGTGACTTATTTGTTTAATTTGTTAAGCACTCAAGAACTTAGTTTCTTTATTTAATCTTTAACCATACAAACATCCAATCATTCAACCAAACCAATCAACTATAATTAGAAAGTAAACAAACAAGCCAATACACCGCACTTATGTAATATAAAAACTCAAGATGGTTGTTTGTTTATATTACCCAAATTTGAACCAAGCCCTGTAGTGAAAGAGAATTTATGCTTGCTGATGTAAAGCCTTGTATAGATGAATCCAATCACTCTTTCCAAATATTTAGAACTCAAATAAACTCTTGGTAAATTTATCTTTGGGATGTTAACCAAGTAACGTACTCCCATATGGTTTTCGCAAGATATGGTGTAACCAACGTACTCCCTTTCGGTTTCCGCAACCCAAATCAAAATTAAACCTTAAGTTTGTTTGATTTCCAAATATACGTAGTTTATATGATTTTCAAATTTAAACCATCCACGCAATTTAAATATGCACTGAAAATAAAGAATAGGGAAAGAGAGAGTGAGACAGGGATTTTTACGAGGTTCAGCTTATACCCGGCCTACGTCCTCGTCTTTGGCAAACCACCAAAGGATTCACTAAACCTGTTCCGTTGACGGGTGGAACAAAACCTGATTACAAGCGATACCCCACGCTCAAAACACTCCTTCACTTAGGCTAGAGCCCGCCTCTCCAAACGATGTCCCCTCGTTTGGTCACTCCTTTAGGCTAGAGCCCGCCTCTCTAAGAAAAATCCCCTTGCTTAGCCAACGATCCAAACAACCCTTGGAACGTCAAAGAACTACAAAAAACACAAGATAAGATCTGCGTACAAGTATACTCTCTCAAAGAGCAAGTTAGTACAATTTCAGCACTATATACTTCAATGTAAAATATCAATATGAAATATAATGAAGCTTAAGTGTAGAATTCACCAATATCCTTCTTAGATGAGGATTAGCAGTAGGAATTCATAGGAGGAAGGATTAGCACTTCAGAATATCTTAGCAAAAGAGATTTGCAATGAGTGAGCAAGAGAACTTTGGAAGAACAAGAGTGCTTTCAGCTTCTCAAAATAGATTTTTCAATTCTTGGATATATTTTGATTTGCAAAACCATGTATTTATAGGCTCTCAAACTTGTTTCCATGTTGCAAAAGTTTCCTTAGAGAGTTTCCCAAGTTGTTAGAAAATTTGGAGCTCAAAAGGACTATATTTTAAAATATTAGAATTTAAAAATTTTCCCGTTGAACAGTGTTCAGATGTCTGAAGAGTCGAGTTCAGTCATCTGAAGTTCCTGAAACCCCTTAAAAAATGAACTGGAAAAAGGGTCAGATGTCTGAAGAGAGGGTTCAGAACACATTTTAAAATAAGGAGTTTTTGATATAGAAAAATTCACCTCAATTCGGATGTATAAAAACTGATAGCATTTGGAAAAACTCTTTTTGGTGCTTTTCATTCCAAAAATGATTCTAACATTTTTAAAATAATTTTTGACCTTATAAAAATATTTCCCAAGTATTTTAAAAGGTATTTAGGTCCAAGAATTTAACCTAAGAACTTACATTTCAAACCATATTTTAAACATTAAAGCACTCACATGAGACTTCTAAGACATTAACATAATAGGTTTTGAGTCTTCATGCTTTGTCCTTGGATTGAGTCCATATTTTCTTCAAGCTTCCATATTCTTTGAGCTTTCTCACTTTGCCTTTCTTTGGCCCTCTTGACTTTAATATTGCTTGGCTTTCAACAACTGATTCATGTCCTCATAATCTTCAAGGTTTAACATATCATCTTTAAATCCATGCTTTGACTCATTCAAGCTTCATTTGATCCGTGCTAGCACTTTGACCTTGCTTCCTCATATATGAGCCCTGAAATATCATTACTCACACAAATACACTAAACACAAAAACCAATGCCCTAATCCCCAAACCCTAAACCCTAAACCCTAATCCTTAAAACCTAAACACTAAACCCTAAACCCTAAACCCTAGACACTAAGCTCCAAACCCAAAAAACCCTAAAGCCCTAATCCAAAACAACATACCATAAAAACCCTAAAGCCTAAATCCTACACCCTAAACCATAAACCCCCAAACCCTAAACCCAAAACCTTAAACCCTAAAACTTATGCCTTACACCATAAACCCTAAACCCTAAATCCAAAACAGTAAACCCTAAACCCTAAAAACTAAACCCTAAACCCTAAACCCAAACCCTAACCCTAAACCCTAAACCCTAAACACTAAACCCCAAACACTAAACCCAAAACCTAAACCCCAAACCCTAACCCTAAACCCTAAACCTTAAAACCTAAACCCCAAACCCTAAAACCAAAACCCTAAACCCAAAAAACCCTAAACCCAAAATCATAATCCCTAAACCCTAAAAACCCTAAATCCTAAACCTTAAACCCCAAACCCTAAACCTTGAACCCTAAACCCTAAACCCTAAAACCTATGCCCTAAACTCAAAACACAAAAAACCCTATACCCTTAATCCAAAACCCTAAACAAGAAAAATCCTAAACCCTAAACCCTAAACCAAAAACCCCAAACAATAACCCCTAAACCCAAGACTCTAAACCCTATATCCAAAACCCTAACCCTAAACCTTAAAAAATAAACCCTAAATCTTAAACCCAAAAAAAATGAAACCATAAACCTTAAACCCCAAATCCTAAACCCTAAACCCCAAACCCTAAACTCGAAACCCTAAGACCTAAACACTAAACCCTAAACCTTAACCCTAAACCCTAAACCCTAAACCTTAAAACCTAAACCCTAAACCCTAAACCCTAAATCCTAATCCCTAAACCCTAAAGACCCAAAACCCTAAACCCTAAACCCTAAATCCTAAACCTTAAACCCTAAACCCTAAAACTTAAACCCTAAACCCTAAACCCTAAAACCTATGCCCTAAACTCAAAACCCAAAAAACCCTATACCCTTAATCCGACACCCTAAACCCTAAACCCTAAACTAAAAAAAAAACTCTAAACCCTAAACCCTAAACCCTAAACCCTAAACCCCAAACAATAACCCCTAAACCCTAAACCCTAAACCCTAAACCCTAAACCCTAACCCTAAACCCTAAACCCAAAAAAACATAAACCTTAAACCCTAAACCCTAAACCCTAAACCCTAAACCCTAAACCCTAAGACCTAAACACTAAACCCTAAACCCTAAATCCTAAACCCTAAACCCTAAAAACTAAACCCTACACCCAAAACCCTAAACCCTAAACCCAAAACCCTAAACCCTAAACCCCTAAACCCTAAACACTAAACCGTAAACCCTAAACCCAAAACCCTAAAACCTATGTCTTGATTGCCAAACCCTAAACCCTAAATCCTAAACATTAAACCCTAAACCCTAAACCCTAAAAACTAAACCCTAAACCTTAAACCCTAAACCCTAAACACAAAACCCTAAACCCCTAACCCCAAAAAACTAAACCCTAAACCCTAAAACCTATGCCCTAATCCCCAAACCCTAAACCCTAAATCCTAAACACTAAACCCTAAACCCTAAACCCTAAAAACTAAACCCTAAACCCTAAACCCTAAGCCCTAAACCCAAAAAACCCTAAACCCTTAATCCAAAACCCTAAACCCTAAACCCTAAACACAAAACCCGAAAACTTAAACCCATAAAACCCTAAACCATAAACCCTAAACCCTAAACCTTAAACCCTAAACCTTAAAACCTGAACCCTAGAAACTATGCCCTAAACCGTAAACCTTAAACCTATCCTAAACCCTAAACCCTAAACCCTAAATCCTAAAAACTAAACCGTAAACACTAAACCCCAAACACTAAACCCTAAACCCTTAACCCCTAAACCCTTAACCCTAAACCCTAAAACCTATGCCCTAAACCCAAAACCCAAAACCCAAAACCCCAAACCCTAAACCCTAAAAACTAAACCCCAAACTCTAAACCCTAAACCCTAACCTTAAACCCTAAACCCTAAAACGTAAACCCTGAACCCTAAACCCTAAACCCTAAACCATAAAACCTAAACCAATAACCCTAAACCCTAAACCCTAAACACTAAACACGAAACCATAAATCTGAAACCCAAAACCCTAAAACCCTAAACCCTAAACCCTAAACCCTAAATCCTAAACCCTAAACCCCAAACCCCTAAACCCTAAACCCTAAACCCTAAACCCTAAACCCTAAACCCTAAAACCTATGCCCTAAACCCTAAACCCTAAACCCTAAATCCTAAACCCTAAACCCTAAGCCGTAAACCCTAAACCCTAAAAACTAACCCTCAACCCTAAACCCTAAACCCTAAAACCCAAAACCCTAAACCCTAAAAACTAAACCCCAAACCCTAAACCCTAAAACTATATACCATAAAACCTAAACCCGAAAACCTAAACCCTAAACCCCATAACGCAAAACTCTAAACCTAATCATGAAACCCTAAAACCCTGAACCCTAAACCCTAAACCCAAAAAAATTCTAAAACCTAAATAAAAAAAACCCTAAACCCTAAATCCTAAACCCTAAACCCTAGAAACATGAAACACTAAATCCTAAACCCTAAACCCTAAATCCAAAACCCAGAATCCTAAACCCTAGACCCTAAGACCTAAACACTAAAACCTAAACCCTAAACCCTAGACCCTAAACCCTAAACACAAAATCTTGAACCCTAAACCCAACACCCTAAGCCCTAAACCATAAACCCTAAACACTAAACCCTAAACCCCTAAACCCTAAACACTAAAGCCTAAACACTAAACCCTAAACCCTAAAACCTATGCCCTAATCCCCAACCCCTAAACCCTAAACCCTAAACCCTAAACACTAAACTCTAAACCCCTAAACCCTAAACACTAAACCTTAAACCCAAAACCCAAAACCCAAAAACCTATGCCCTAAACCCTAAACCCTAAACCCTAAACCTTAAATCATAAACCCAAAATACTAAGCCCTAAACCCTAAACACTAAATCCAAAAAAACCCTAAATCCTAAACCCTTAAACCCAAAACCCTAAACCCTATATCCTAAATCCTAAACCTTAAAACCTAAACCCTAAACAAAAAAAAAAAAAACCCTAAACCCAAAACCTTAAACCAAAAACCCCAATCAATAACCCCTAAACCCAAGAGTCAAAACCCTAAATCCTAAACCCTAACCCTAAACCCTAAACCCTAAACCTTAAAAACGAAATCCTAAACCCAAAACCCCAAACCCAAACCATAATCCCAAAACCCAAAAAAAATAAAATCTTAAAACCTAAACGCCAAGCCCTAAACCCTAAACCCTAAACCGTAAGACATAAACACTAAACCCTAAACCCTAAAACCTAAACCCTAAACCGTAAGACCTAAACACTAAACCCTAAACCCTAAAACCTAAACTCTAAACCCTAAACCCAAAACCCTAAGCCCTAAACCCCTAAACCCTAAACAATAAACCCTAAACCCTAAACCCTAAACCCTAAAACCTATGCCCTGATCCCCAAACCCTAAACCCTAAATCCTAAACACTAAGCCCTAACCCTAAACCCTAAACCCTAAACCCTAAACCCTAAGCTCTAAACCCAAAAAATCCTAAACCCTTAATCCAAAACCCTAAACCCTAAACCCTAAACACTAAACCTGAAAACCTAAACCCATAAAACCCTAAACCCTAAACCCTAAACCCTAAACCTTAAACCCTAAACCTTAAAACCTGAACCCTAGAAACTATGCCCTAAATCGTAAACCCTAAACCCAAAATCCTAAACCCTAAACCGTAAACCCTAAACCCTAAACCCTAAAAACTAACCCTCAACATAAATCCTAAACCCTAAATCCCTAAACCCTAAATCCTAAAAACTAAACCCTAAAGCCTAAAGCCTAAACCCTTAACCCCAAAACCTTTAACCCCAAACCCTAAAACTTATGCCCTAAACCCAAAACTCTAAACCCTAAACCCCAAACTCTAAACCCTAAACCCTAACCTTAAACCCTGAACCCTAAAATGTAAACCCTGAACCCTAAACCTTGAACGCTAAACCATAAAACCTAAACGCTAAACCCCAAACCCTAAACCCTAAACACAAAACCCGAAACCATAAATCTAAAAGCCAAAACCCCAAACCCCTAAACCTTAAACCCAAAATGCTAAACCCTAAACCTTAAACCCTCAACCCTAAACCCTAAATCCAAAAGCCTAAACCCTAAACCGTAAACCCTCAACCCTCAACCGTAAACCCTAAACTTTAAAACCCTAAACCCTAAACCCTAAACCCTAAAACCCTAAACCCTAAACCCAAAACCCAAAAACCCTAAACCCTAAGCCCTAAACCCAAAATCCTGAACCCTAAACTTAATCACAAAACCCTAAAAACCTGAACCCTAAAACCTAAACCAAAAATACCCTAAACCCTAAAACTTAAGACCTAAACCCTAAACCCTAAATCCAAAACAACCTAAACCCTAAACCTTAAAAACATGAAACACTAAATCCTAAATCCTAAACCCTAAATCCTCAACCCAAAATCCTAAACCCTAGACCCTAAGACCTAAACACTAAAACCTAAACCCTAAACCCTAGACCCTAAACCCTAAACACAAAATCTTGAACCCTAAACCCTACACCCAAAGCCCTAAACCCTAAACCCTAAACACTAAACCCTAAACCCCTAAACCCTAAACACTAAACCCTAAACACTAAACCCTAAACCCTAAAACCTATGCCCTAATCCCCAACCCCTAAACCCTAAATCCTAAACCCTAAACCCTAAACCCTAAACCCTAAACCCTAAAAACTAAACCCTAAACCCTAAACCCTAAACCCTAAGCTCTAAACCCAAAAAACCCTAAACCCTTAATCCAAAACACTAAACCCTAAACACTAAACCCAAAACCCTAAGCCCAAAAAACCCTAAACCCTAAACCCTAAACCTTAAAACCTAAACCCTAAAACCTATGCCCCAAACCCTAAACCCTAAACCCTAAATCCTAAACCCTAAACCCTAAACCGTAAACCCTAAACGCTAAAAACTAATCCTAAACCCTAAACCTTAAACCCTAAAAACCTAAACCCTAAACCCTAATGATTACGCACCGAAACTGCGTTATTGGACGTTTAACCCAAGTTTTACAGTTTATATTTTTAATTAAATGTCCAAAATTGTCCAATATTTTAATAAAGTGCCAAAATCATCATTCTTGAACTTTATTGCACAATTTATGAAGTTTTGATAATTTTTTGTCGCAGGAAAATTTCCGGGAATCAAAATCGACACCTGTTCGTATTTTGTACATAACTTTTCTATCCGAGCTCCGATTGAGACAATTCAAATTTCTAGAGAAAGAAGAAAGGATTATCTACAACTTTCGTGTTTTGAGTTTATTGAGATACGAGATCTAGAAGAGCAGAATTTGCAATGAACAGAAAATGAAAAAAGTGAAAAAATATAGCAGTTTGGGTTTCCTATTCGGGTCTAGGGATTTCCCCCCTATCCTATTTAACCCTTCTCTTTCTCTTCCTGCATAGGCAGCCCCCAGGGCTCCCCATTCTCCTCTTTTCCTTCTTCTTCTCCTTCTTCTTCTTCTTCTTCTTCTTTAGTTTGTTTTTTTTTTTTGTTCTTTTAAATTCTGCTTTGTTCTCTTTCTCTTTTCTCTATTCTCTGTTCTCCTTCCCTTTATCCCTCTCTCTCTCGCTCAACCTCTTTTGCCCATTGTTGCCGCAGTACAAAAAGCTCCTGCTGCACTTTGTTGCTCTCTCCGGCAGCCGCCAACAGCACCAGCAGATCCGCGAGCCACTCTCCCGCTGTTCCTTGCTCCATGCCACAGCCGCAAACCAACCCACACACAGCCGCAGCTGCTGCCACGACTCCGTGGATTTGTTTCTCTCTCTCTCTCTTTTCCTTTCTTTCTTTCTTTTATTTACTTTTCTTTGAATCTTGGAATAATGAAGAAAGTTTAGTTTTTTTTTAATGTTATTGGAGTTTTCTTTCTTTTTGTTTAAGTTGAGTAATGTTGGGTATTTCATTATTGTTAAATTAATCTCTTAGTTTATCTAATTGATAGTTATTTTAATTTAGCATTCTTAATTAAATTCAGATATTTTTTTTGTCGAAATTTGA
Source organism: Malania oleifera (assembly GCF_029873635.1). NCBI lineage: Eukaryota > Viridiplantae > Streptophyta > Magnoliopsida > Santalales > Ximeniaceae > Malania > Malania oleifera. Next base: position 12,207 of record NW_026651979.1, on the reverse strand, counting down.
TTTAGTTAGGGTCTATGATTAGTAAAGGTTGTGTTTTTATTGTGTTCCGTTATTGTTTACATTTTTTTAAATTTCCGTTGAATTCATGTTTGCATTTAAATTGTGAGTCTTGATTTGATCTCTTAATTGTGCTAAAGGTTCGATTTTTAGTAGGTTCGATTTTTTTTCAGTATGTGTCTAGTTTAGTTTCCATTGTGTGTTTTTAATTCCATGTTCTAGGTTGCCATTTTTAATTAATGCATGTCCCAGTGTTTCCTTAAGTAGACTAGGGTTTTCATTATTGTTATTTTAATTCCATATTTAAAGTTTCCATTTTTAGTTAGTATGATCTAGTGTTTCCTTAAGTAAACTAGAATTTCTATTCTTGTTTCTTTTATTTAGTACATGTTAGTTTTAGGGTTTTTAAATTACGTGTCATCTAATTCGTCAAAAGTAAAATTGAATCATCTTGAAAAACCCGAATCTGAACCGAGTTCAGTACAATTTTGTTTTCGATTGGACGAACGTAAAATCTGAGATTTAAACGCATTCCCTGAGGAGACGATCTAGCCCTTGGGCTTAATATTACACGACGTAACTCTTATACTTGGGATAGCTTTCGAGCTGCTCATTTTTCGAGTGAGTTAAGTTTTTGGCGCCGTTGCCGGGGAATGTCGGTCTTAGTCTCAAATTTGCGTTTTTCCCATCATTTTTGTTTGTTTTACGAAAAAAAAAAAAGTAGAAAACAAAAACAGAAAAAAATTTTGAGTTTTGAAACATGGCTACACCTGCACCGCGCACGGTAATGGATTTTTTGCAGCTTGAATATGCCACTGCATCCTCTTCCACTGTTTTGCTTTATGACGAGCTTAATTTCATGATACAGCGCGGGAGGACGTCGTTGCTACCCAAGTTCTACGAGACAGAATCTGAGTGCCCTTATTAGCACCTAGCAGAGTTTGAGTTAACCTGCAACATGTTTTTCTCTCATACTAGAGCTAACGAATCTACTAGACTGAATTTATTTCTTACTACTTTACAGGATAGGGCACTGATTTGGTTTCATTCCTTGAGACCGCACTCTATCATTAATTGGACTGATATGGAGCATAAATTTCTGCATGCGTTTTGTTCCTCACAGAAAACTCAATTTTGCAGGAACAGATTCTTAATTTTGTGCAGCAGGATGACGAGACATTTAAGGCTTGCTGGGAGCGATTCAAGGATCTACTAAGCACTTGTCCATATCATGGGTTCGACTCATGGAGGTTAGTTGATTGTTTTTATACTGCTCTTACCCCTGATTGCATGTGTTTTGTCCAGACTATGTCTAATGGAGAGCCCGTCAGCGAGGATCCAGATCAGGTATTATCATTCTTTGATTACTTAGCTGACAATGTCCCACAGTGCAACACACGATACACTCAGGTACCCATGACTGCACATCCTACAGCACAATTAGTGGTGGTGATGCATATGAACCACCAAACTGCCCGGATATTCCTCCGCCTCAATACCAGCCACCACAGATCTCTCCGAGCTGTACGTCGTCAGAAGTTCTGGAGGATAGCATAACTCAGATGGCGAGCATGCTCCAGCAATTCATGCAAACTTAAGTCGATCATAGTAATGAATTGCGGGACACCATTAATGCGATAAGCACACAGTTGGACATCTTAGAAAACGAGGAAACACTCGCAGAACCTCAGCCTAGTTCTCAAGAGTACCAGCAACCGCAACAACAAATACATGATGTTTCTCTTGAGACAGTAGAGGCCACCATCACCTTCAGTAGCGAGAAAGACGACCCCCAATCTGACATGCTCATTGTCGGACAAATAGTTGTCCCAGCACCGGAAGTTACGGCTGAAATAGATGAATTCAAAGAAAAATCAGAGGAAACGAGCCCAAAAGCGGAGCATTTAGTTGATGAGGAGACTGATACTCATACGGAGTACCAACCTGTGGTACCTTATACTCCGAGCTCAGAAACCGTGGAACCGTCACTCCCACCTAAATCAGATGTTAAGGAGCCTAATGTGGAGGTAGACTCTTGTAGTGGTATGATGATATATACACCACATAAAGAGGGTGACCAGTCTGGTGAGCATATAATTTTCAAGTAACTAGGTCAAACCTTTAATGTTAATGCTTCTGAAGAACTGCAGGTAATTATTCCGATCACTTTCTCTCAACCGTTAGTTCGTAAAGAAGTACATTTCATGGACACAATGTTGAATAAAGACCCTTTCTTGTCCACACACGAGGGTCAACCTGTGCACGTTATGTTTGGTATTTTGACACGCATTTATTCATTTGAGGTTGATTTTCATGCAGGTATGAAGACTAATCCACTGTGGCGGCTTAAATTTGGAGAATCGCCGGTGCAATTTATAGACCTGCGGCCACCAGAAGAAATTCCTCCAGAGCCTCCACCAAGACAATTGTGATGTTTTTCTTTCCCTTATTTTCCTTTTATTTTATCTTATTTTATTTTTAGTTAGTTTTCAGGTCTATTTTCTCGTAATTCGATCTTTGTTTTCCATTATTTCGCCACTCAGGTACGCCTTACTTTTATCGTGCACAGTATTTTCTATTTCCCCTATGCTTTCACATTGAGGACAATGTTCCACTTTAGTTGGGGGGGGGGATGAGCATTCGCATGTGACACTGTGCACGTACACGTACCGAGTTTTTTTTAAAAATAAAAAAATAAAAAAATCAAAAAATTAAAAAAAAATCAAAAAGAAAGAGAGAAAGAAAGGAGGAGTACTGAAGGATTACATTGCATTATGCCATGCTTAACACTGACTCATAACTTTCGCATACTTGCATATAACTTATGAATGACACACTTAAGTCAATCATGCATAGTTTTGTCTTTATATGATCTTATGACTCCATGAAGAATCGATTGGTAGTACATTTATGTTAATTTGACTATATAATTTCTTGTATTTATACGGCATCTCACAAGGCTGAATAAACACATTCACGTGATTCATTGCACTTAGGGTTTCCTGTGAGCACTGAGAGAGCACCCGTGGCGACTATGACACCTTTGTGAGATATTCTTGAGCTATTTATCGTCCTTTTCAGCATTAATATCAAATCAGAGTTCATAGAACTCAATTCTCTTTTTTTGGATGATTCCTTGTACACTAGTCTTTATTTTTTATTTCCTAGCCTAGAGGTGACACCTAGTGGGGAGATAGAAACCTAGGTCTTGTAGCCTACTCAAAATGTGAAGGCTGAGCCACCCCTAGAGATAGACTTAATTCATGAACTTCTATTCGAGCTCAATTCCCATTGATGGTATGAAGATTACAAAAGAAGTGTTAATATTGTCCTTATTGCTCAAGAAAAGACAGAAAATTAAGAATGAGTAGAAAAAAAAATAAGCAATACATATGCGCATGAAATGAAAAGTCAATGCCGGCCCAAATACATATCACAAAAAGTCAAGGACGACACAAATTTTCCATGTATGAAGATGCTTCAACTGGTTAATGCCTCAAATGTATTCACGACAAGTTTGTGAGTAAGTTAATCTAGGGTGGTCTCAGTTGGATATAGCGAGTAGGTGAGAAGATGCTAGGGTGAAGGACCCGACACCTCATAGATAGGTTAGATCCTTTCCATACTAGTCCACTCCATATATTTAGCGTTGTTCCTTTTAATATGTGGGATGTTTGATCGCGACACTCCTCCTCACATATGATGAGTGAACCCATTCCTTTGAGTGTTTTTGAGGGTATACCAGTTAGGCCGAGTCAAAGCGACCGTTTTGTAGGTGTCCACTGGCGTCCTAGGTGTACTGAGTCACACACATCACACACACCTCGAGAGTTTACCTATTTATACTCGAACTTATATGATTGCATTAACTCTGAATGTGTCATTGATTAACTTCATGTGAGTATACTACTCTCAAATCACATATAAACGATGAAACTTGCATGAGTGACGTGCTTTGGAGTCATGTGCATTAAATATGAACGAGCTTGTGTGAAATTCACTTATGTTCTTGTATGTGAAGTGGTATAGTTATGTCGCATGTGCATTCATTTCATGATTACTAGAGTATGTAGTTGTAGATACCACCCTGAGATTCATTCACGTCATTTGCTAGAACTAGCAAAACGTTAGTTGGGGGGTGTGATTACGCACCGAAACTGCGTAATTGGATGTTTAACCCGAGCTTTACGGTTTATATTTTTAATTAAATGTCCAAAATTGTCCAATATTTTAATAAAGTACCAAAATCATCATTCTTGAACTTTATTGCACAATTTATGAAGTTTTGATAATTTTTTGTCGCAGGAAAATTCCCGGGAATCAAAACTGATACCTGTTCGTATTTTGTACATAACTTTTACATCCGAGCTCCGATTTGGACGATTCAAATTTCTAGAGAAAGAAGAAAGGATTATCTACAACGTTTGTGTTTTGAGTTTTGTGAGCTATGGGCTCTAGAAGAGCAGAATTTGTAATGAACAGAGAATGAAAAAAATGAAAAAATATAGCAATTCGGGTTTCCTATTCGGGTCTAGGGCTTTCCCCCCTATCCTATTTAACCCTTCTCTTTCTCTTCCTGCATAGGCAGCCCCCAGGGCTCCCCATTCTCCTCTTCTCCTTCTTCTTCTTCTTCTTCTTCTTCTTCTTCTTCTTCTTCTTCTTTAGTTTGTTTTTTTTTTTTGTTCTTTTAAATTCTGCTTTGCTCTCTTTCTCTTTTCTCTATTCTCTGTTCTCCTTTCCTTTATCCCTCTCTCTCTCGCTCAACCTCTTTTGCCCATTGTTGCCGCAGCACAAAAAGCTCCTGCTACACTTTGTTGCTCCAGCAGATCCGTGAGCCACTCGCCCGCTGTTCCTTGCTCCATGCCACAGCCGCAAACCAACCCACACACAGCCGTAGCTGCTGCCACGGCTCCGTGGATTTGTTTCTCTCTCTCTCTCTTTTCCTTTCTTTCTTTCTTTTATTTACTTTTCTTTGAATCTTGGAATAATGAAGAAAGTTTAGTTTTTTTTTAATGTTATTGGAGTTTTCTTTCATTATTGTTAAATTAATCTCTTTATTTATCTAATTGATAGTTATTTTAATTTAGCATTCTTAATTAAATTCAAATATTTTTTTTGTCGAAATTCAATTTAGTTTGGGTCTATGATTAGTAAAGGTTGTGTTTTTATTGTGTTCCGTTATTGTTTACGTCTTTTTAAATTTCCGTTGAATTCATGTTTGCATTTAAATTGTGAGTTTTGATTTGATCTCTTAATTGTGCTAAAGGTTCGATTTTTAGTAGGTTCGGTTTTTTTTTAGTATGTGTCTAGTTTAGTTTCCATTGTGTGTTTTTAATTCCATGTTCTAGGTTGCCATTTTTAATTAATGCGTGTCCCAGTGTTTCCTTAAGTAGACTAGGGTTTTCATTATTGTTATTTTAATTCCATGTTTAAAGTTTCCATTTTTAGTTAGTATGATCTAGTGTTTCCTTAAGTAAACTAGAATTTCTATTCTTGTTTCTTTTATTTAGTACATGTTAGTTTTAGGGTTTTTAAATTACGTGTCATCTAATTCGTCAAAAGTAAAATTGAATCATCTTGAAAAATCTGAATTTGAACCGAGTTCAGTACAATTTTGTTTTCGATTGGACGAACGTAAAATCTGAGATTTAAACGCATTCCCTGAGGAGACGATCTAGCCCTTGGGCTTAATATTACACAACGTAACTCCTATACTTGGGATAGCTTTCGAGCTACTCATTTTTCGAAGAGCTACAAAAAGCAAGTTAGTACAATTTCAGCACTATATACTTCAATGTAAAATATTAATATGAAATATAATGAAGCTTAAGTGTAGAATTCACCAATATCCTTCTTAGATGAGGATTAGCTGCAGGAATTCAGAGGAGGAAGGATTAGTACTTCAGAATATCTTAGCAAAAGAGATTTGCAATGAGTGAGCAAGAGAACTTTGGAAGAGCAAGAGTGCTTTCAGCTTCTCAAAATAGATTTTTCAATTCTTGGATATATTTTGATTTGCAAAACCATGTATTTATAGGCTTTCAAACTTGTTTCCATGTTACAAAAGTTTCCTTAGAGAGTTTCCCAAGTTGTTAGAAAATTTGGAGCTCAAAAGGACTATTTTTAAAATATTAGAATTTAAAAATTTGCCCGTTGAACAGTGATCAGATGTCTAAAGAGTCGAGTTCAGTCATCTGAAGTTCCTGAAACCCCTTAAAAAATTAATTGGACACAGGGTCAGATGTCTGAAGAGAGGGTTCAGAACACATTTTAAAATAAGGAGTTTTTGATACAGAAAAATTCGCCTCAATTCGGATGTATAAAAACTGACAGCATTTAGAAAAACTCTTTTTGGTGTTTTTCATTCCAAAAATGATTCTAACATTTTTAAAATAAATTTTGACCTTATAAAAATATTTCCCAAGTATTTTAAAAGGTATCTAGGTCCAAGAAGTTAACCTAAGAGCTTCATAATATTTCAAACGATATTTTAAACATTAAAGCACTTACATGAGACTTCTAAGACATTAACATTCTAGGTTCTTGAGTCTTCATGCTTTGTCCTTTGATTGAGTCCATCTTTTCTTCAAGCTTCCATATTCTTTGAGCTTTCTTACTTCGCCTTTCTTTCGCCCTTTTGACTTTAATATTCCTTGGCTTTCAACAACTTATTTATGTCCTCATAATCTTCAAAGTTTAATATATCATCTTTAAAACCATGCTTTGACTCATTCAAGCGTCATTTGATCCTTGAAAGCACTTTGACCTTACTTTCTTATATATGAGCCCTGAAATACCATTACTCACACAAATACATTAAATCTCACTTCTTTGTTGGCATCAAAACAAGATAACAAAATTTTAAGCCTTGTAAGGCCAACAAAACACTAAACCCCTAAACCCTAAACACTAAACCCTAAACCCTAAACCCTAAAACCTATGCCCTAATCCCCAAACCCTAAACCCTAAATCCTAAACCCTAAACCCTAAACCCTAAACACTAAAAACTAAACACTAAACCCTAAACCCTAGACACTAAGCTCTAAACCCAAAAAACCCTAAACCCTTAATCCTAAACCCTAAACCCTAAAAATCATAAACCCTAAACCCTAAACCCTAAATCCTACACCCTAAACCCTAAACCCCAAAACCCTAAACCTTAAATCCTAAGCCCTAAACCCTAAACCCTAAAACTTATGCCCTAAACCCT
>NW_026651978.1:0-32400 GCF_029873635.1 Malania oleifera | reverse complement strand
GCGTTTAGGGTTTAGGGTATAGAGTTTAGGGTTTAGGGTTTAATATTTTGGGTTTTTTTCGGTTTAGAGTTTGGGGTTTTGGGTTTTGGGTTTCGTGTTTAGGGTTTAGTGTTTAGGATTAGGGTTTGGTGTTTAGGATTCAGGGTTTAGTTTTTAGGGTTTAGGGTTTAGTTTTTAAGGTTTAAGATTTAGTGTTTAGGGTTTAGGGTTTACGGTTTAGGGTTTAGTTTTTAGGGTTTAGGGTTTTTGATTTCGGGTTTAGGGTTTAGGATTTAGGGTTTAGGGCTTAGGTTATAGGGTTTAGGGTTTAGGTTTTAGGGTTTTGCGTTTAGGGTTTTGGGTTTTGGGTTTTGTTTTGGGGTTTAGGGTTTGGGGTTTAGGACCTGGTGTTTAGTGTTTTACGGTTTAGGGTTTATGGTTTAGAGTTTTGTTTTTAGGGTTTCGGGTTTAGGGTTTAGGGTTTAGGGTTTAGGGTTTAAGATTTAAGGTTTAGGGTTTAGGGGTTAGGGTTTAGGGTTTACGGTTTACGGTTTAGTTTTTAGGGTTTAGGGTTTAGGGTTTAGGGTTTAAGATTTAAGGTTTAAGGTTTAGGGTTTAGGGTTTAGGGTTTAGGGTTTAGGGTTTAGTTTTTAGGGTTTAGGGTTTAGGGTTTAAGATTTAGGGTTTAGGGTTTAGGGTTTAGGGCATAGGTTTTAGGGTTTAGGGTTTAGGGTTTAGGGGTTAAGGGTTTAGGGTTTAGGATATAGGGGTGAGGGTTTAGGGTTCAGGGTTTAGGGTTTTAGGGTTTAGGGTTTCGAATTTTGGGTTTAGGGTTTAGTGTTTTGGGTTTAGGGTTTAGGATTTAGGATTTCGGGTTTAGGGTTTAGGTTTTAAGGTTTAGGGTTTAGGATTTAGAGTTTTTGGTTTAGGGTTTAGGGTTTAGGCCTTAAGGGTTTTTCGCTTTAGGGTTTCGAGTTCAGTTTTTTGGGTTTAGGGTTTAGGGTTAGGGTTTAGTGTTTAAGGTTTTCGGTTTAGGGTTTAGGTTTTAAGGTTTAGGGTTTAGGATTTAGAGTTTTGGGTTTAGGGTTTAGTGTTTAGGGTTTAGGGTTTAGGGTTTAGGGTTTGGTTTTAGGGTTTAGGGTTTAGGGCTTAGATTTTAGGGTTTAGGGTTTAGTGTTTGGGGTTTAGGGTTTAGGGTTTAGGGTTTAGGTTATAGGATTTAGGGTTTAGGGTTTAGGTTTTAGGGTTTTGGGTTTAGGGTTTAGGGTTTAGTTTATAGGGTTTTGGGTTTAGGGTGTAGGGTTTAGGATTTAGGTTTTAGGGTTTAGGTTTTAGGGTTTACGATTTAGGTTTTAGGATTTAGAGTTTAGGGTTTAGGGTTTTTGGGGTTTAGGGTTTCGCATTTATGGTTTAGGGTTTGGGGTTTGGGGTTTAGGGTTAGGGTTTAGGGTTTAGGATTTAGGATTTAGTTTTTAGGGTTTAGGGTTTAACAATTTTCAATTTACAGTTTTGGAGTTTGGGTTTAGGGTTAAGGGTTTAGGGTTTAGGGTTTTGTGTTTAGGGTTTAGGGTTTAGGGTTAGGGTATGCGGTTTGGAGTTTAGCATTTAGTTTTTAGAGTTTAGGGTTTAGTGTTTAGGGTTTAGGGTTTGGGGTTTAGGGTTTTGCTTTTAGGGTTTGGGATTTATTGTTTAGGGTTTAGGATTTAGGATTTTGGGTTTAGAGTTCAGGTTTTAGGGTTTAGGGTTTAGGATTTAGGGTTTAGGGTGTAGGGTTTTTTGGGTTTGGGGTTTAGGGTTTAGTATTTAGGGTTTAGGGTTGTGGGTTTAGGTTTTTTTTGGTTTAAGGTTTAGCGATCCCTTTTAGGTTTTAAGGATTGTGGTTTAGGCTTAGGGTTTAGGGTTTTGGGTTTTGGGTTTAGTTTTTAGAGTTTAAGGCTTACGGTTTAGGGTTTAGTGTTTAGGGTTTAGGGTTTAGGGTTAGGGTTTTGGGTTTAGGGTTTAGGGTTTTGTTTTTAATGTTTAGGGTTTAGTGTTTAGGGTTTAGGGTTCAGTTTTTTGGATTTTAGGGTTTAGGGTTTTTGTTTTAGGGTTAGGGTTTAGGTTTCAGGGTTTAGGGTTTAGGGTTTCGGATTTAGGGTTTAGGGTTTATCGTTTAGGGTTTAGGGTTTAGGGTTTATGGTTTAGGGTTTAGGGTTTTGGTTTTAGGTTTTGACGTTTAGGGTTTAGAGTTTAGGGTTTAGGGTTTTTTCGATTGAGGGTTTCGAGTTTAGTTTTTAGGGTTTAGGGTTTAGGGTTAGGGTTTTGGGTTTAGTGTTTAGGGTTTGGTGTTTAGGGTTTTGGGTTTAGGGTTTACGATTTTGTTTTTAGGGGTTGGGGTTAGGGGTTTAGGGTTTTTTTGGTTAAGGGTTTCGCATTTAGAGTTTGGGGTTTATGGATTGGGGTTTAGGGTTAGGGTTTAGGGTTTAGGGTTTAGTTTTTAGGGTTAAGGGCTTAGAGTTTAGGGTTTAGGGTTGGGGATTTAGGGTTTAGGGTTTAAGGCTTAGGGTTTTAGGGTTTTAGGGTTTAGGGTTTTGGGTTTAGGTTTTAAAGTTTAGGGTTGACGGTATAGAGTTCAGGGTTTAGGGTTTAGGGTTTTTTGGGTTTAGGTTTTCAGGTTTTGTGTTTAGGGCTTTTGGTTTTGGGTTAGGGTTTAGGTTTTAGGGTTTAGGATTTAGTTTTTAAGGTTTAGGGTTTAGCGTTTAGGGTTTTGGGTTTAGGGTTTAGTTTTTAGGGTTTAATGTTTAGGATTTAGGGTTTAAGGTTTAGGGTTTAGAGTTTAGGGTTTAGGATTTAGGGTTTAGGGTTTAGGTTTTAGGGTTTAGGGCTTAGGATTTACGATTTAGGGTTTAGGGTTTAGGATTTTTTCGGTTTAGGGTTTAGTGTTTTGGGTTTTGGGTTTAGGGTTTAGTGTTTTGGGTTTAGGGTTTTCGTTTTTGGGTTTTTTCGGTTTAGGGTTTCCGGTTTACTGTTTAGGGTTTAGGGTTTAGGGTTAGGGTTTGGAGTCTAGGATTCAGGGCTTAGTTTTTAGGGTCTAGGGTTTAGTGTTTAGGGTTTAGGGTTTGGGGTTTAGTTTATACGGTTGAGGGTTTAGGGTTTAGGGTTTTGGGTTTAGGGTCTAGGTTTTAGAGCTTTGGGTTTTGGGTTTAGGATTTAGGGTTTAGGTTTTGTGATTTTTTGGATTTAGGGTTTCGCGTTTAGGGTTTACTATTTAGGGTTTGGGGTTTTGGGTTAGGGTTCAGGGTTTAGGGTTTAGTTTTTAGGGTTTTGGGTTTTGGGTTTTGGGTTTAGGGTTTAAGGGTTTAGGGTTTAGGATTTTGGATTTTGGGTTTGGGGTTTTAGGGTTTAGGGTGTGGGGATTAGGGTTTAGGGTTTAATATTTTTGTTTTATGACTTACGGTTTAGGGCATAGGTTTTATTGTTTAGGGTTTAGGGTTTAGTGGTAGTGTTTAGGATTTAGGGGTAAGGGTTTAGGGTTCTGGGTTTAGGGTTTTAGGGTTTTGGGTTTCGAATTTAGGGTTTAGGGTTTAGTGTTTTGGGTTTTGGGTTTTGGGTTTAGGGTTTAGGGTTTTGGATTTTTTCGATTTTGGGTTTCAAGTTTAATTTTTGGGGTTTAGTGTTTGGTGTTAGGGTTTGGGGTTTAGGGTTTAGGGCTTAGTTTTTAGGGTTTAGGGTTTAGTGTTTGGGGTTTAGGGTTTAGGGTTTAGTTTATAGGGTTTAGGGTTTAGGGTTTAGGATTTAGGGTTTAGCGTTTAGGGTTTTTTGGGCTTAGGGTTTTGCGTATGGGGTTTCGGGTTTAGGGTTTGGGGTTTGGGGTTAAGGTTTTAGTGTTTAGGGATTTGTTATTAGGGTTTTGGGTTTAGGTTTTTGGGTTTAGGTTTTAGGATTTTATATTCGAGTTTTTGGGTTTAGGGTTTTAGGGTTTAGGGTTTATGGTTTAGAGTTTGGGGTTTATGGTTTATGGTTTTGGGTTTTCGTTTTAATGTTTAGGGTTTAGGGTCTTGAGTTTAAGGTTTAGGATTTAGGGTTTTGTTGGTTCAGGGTTTCGGGTTTTGTGTTTAGTGTTTAGGGTATAGGGTTAATCTTTGGGGTTCAGGGTTTAGGCTTTCATTTTTTGGGTTTAGGGTTTAGTGTTTAGGGTTTAGGGTTTAGTGTTTAGCTTTAAGTGTTTAGGGTTTAGGGTTTAGGGTTTAGGGTTTAGGGTTTAGGGTTTAGGTTTTAGGGTTTAGGGTTTAGGGTTTAGGATTTAGGGTTTAGGGTTTAAGGTTTTTTGGGTTTAGGGTTTCGCATTTTGGGTTTAGGGTTTAAGGTTTAGGGTTTAGGGTTTATGGTTTTTTCGATTTAGGGTTTCGGGTTTAGTGTTTAGGGTTTACTGTTTAGGGTTAGGGTTTGGGGTTTAGGGTTTAGGACTATGTTTTTTGGGTCTAGGGTCTAGTGTTTAGGGTTTAGGGTTTACGGATAGGGTTTAGGATATAGGGCTTAGGGTTTAGGGTTTCCTGTTTAGGGTTTAGGGTTTAGGGTTTGGGGTTTAGGGTTAGGGTTTAGGATTTAGGGTTTAGCGTTTAGTTTTTAGGGCTTAGGGTTTAGGGTTTAGGGTTTAAGGGTTTAGGGTTTCGGGTTTTGGGTTTTATGGTTTATGGTTTAGGGTTTACGGTTTAATGTTTACGGTTTAGGTTTTTAGGTTTAGGGTTTAGGGTTTACGGATAGGGTTTAGGATATAGGGCTTAGGGTTTAGGGTTTCCTATTTAGGGTTTAGGGTTTAGGGTTTGGGGTTTAGGGTTAGGGTTTAGGATTTAGGGTTTGGCGTTTATGTTTTAGGGCTTAGAGTTCAGGATTTAGGGTTTAGAGTTTAAGGTTTAGGGTTTTGGGTTTAGGGTTTTAGGGTTTATGGTTTAGGGTTTACGGTTTAATGTTTACGGTTTAGGTTTTTAGGTTTAGGGTTTAGGGTTTACGGATAGGGTTTAGGATATAGGGCTTAGGGTTTAGGGTTTCCTATTTAGGGTTTAGGGTTTAGGGTTTGGGGTTTAGGGTTAGGGTTTAGGATTTAGGGTTTGGCGTTTAGTTTTTAGGGCTTAGGGTTCAGGATTTAGGGTTTAGAGTTTAAAGTTTAGGGTTTTGGGTTTAGGGTTTTAGGGTTTATGGTTTAGGGTTTACGGTTTGATGTTTACGGTTTAGGTTTTTAGGTTTAGGGTTTATGGTCTAGGGTTTAGGGTTTAGGGGTTTAGGGTTTTTTCGGTTTGCGATTTCGGGTTTAGTGTTTAGGGTTTAGGGTTTTGGGTTAGGGTTTGGGGTTTAGGGTTTAGGGTTTAATTTTTAGTTTTTAGGGTTTAGGGTTTAGGGTTTATGGTTTTGGATTTGAGATTTAGGGTTTAGGGTTTAGGTTTTAGTGTTTAGGGTTTGGGGTTTAGGATTTAAGGTTTAGGGTTTAGGTTTTTTAAGGTTTAGGGTTTCGCGTTTAGGGTTTAGGGTTTAGGGTTTGGGGTTTAGGGTTAGGGTTTAGGGTTTAGGGTATAGGGTTTAGTTTTTAGGGTTTAGGGTTTAGGTTTTAGGGTTTTGGGTTTAGGGTTTAGGATTAAGGATTTTTTAGGTTTAGTGTTTCGCGTTTAGGGTTTAGTATTTAGGGTTTGGGGTTTGGGGTTAGGGTTTAGGGTTTAGGGTGTGGGGTTTAGTTTTTAGGGTTTAGGGTTTAGGGTTTTGGGCTTAGGGTTTAGGGTTTAGCATTTAGGGTTTAGGGTTTAGGGATTTAGGGTTTAGGGTTTAGGATTTTGGGTTTAGGGTTTTTGGGTTTTTGGGTTTAGGGTTTAGGGTTTAGGGTTTAGGGTTTAGGTTTTAAGGTTTAGGGTTTAGGGTTTAGGGTTTAGGGTTTAGGATTTAGGGTTTTTTCGGTTTAGGGTTTCGGGTTTAGTGTTTAGGGTTTAGGGTTTAGGGTTAGGGTTTGCGGTTTAGGGTTTAGGGTTTAGTGTTTAAGGTTTAGGGTTTTGTTTTTAGAGTTTTAGAGTTTAGGGTTTAGGGTTTAGGGTTTAGGGATTAAAAATTTAGGGTTTAGGATTTAGCGGTTAGGGTTTAGGGTTTAGGGTTCAGGGTTTAGGGTTTTAGGGGTTGGGGTTTCGGATTTAGGGTTCAAGGTTTAGGGTTTAGGGTTTTTTTGGTTTAGAGTTTCGTGTCTTATGTTTAGGGTTTAGGGTTTAACGTCAGGGTTTGGGATTTAGGGTATAGGGTTTAGTTTTTAGGATTTATGGTTTAGGGTTTAGGATTTAGGGTTTAGGGTTTAGGTTTTAGGGTTTCAGATTTGGGGTTTCGTTTTAGTGTTTAGGGTTTAGGGTTTAGGGTTTAGGTTTTAAGGTTTAGGGTATAGGGTTTAGGGTTTTGGGGTTAAGGGTTTAGGGTTTAGGTTTTTGGGGTTAGAGTTTAGGGTTCAGGGTTTATGGTTTTAGGGTTTAGGGTTTAGGGTTTATGGTTTGGTATTTAGGTTTTAAGGTTTAGGGTTTTTTTGGGTTTACGGTTTCGCGTTTAGGTATTATGGTTTAGGGTTTGGGGTTTTGGGTTAGGTTTTTGGGTTTAGGGTTTAGGTTTTAGTTTTTAGGGTTTAGGGTTTAGGGATTAGGGTTTAGGGTTTTGGGTTTAGGGGTTTAGGGTTTATGGTTTAGGATTTTGGGTTTACGGTTTAGGGTTTTAGCTTTTTAGGGTTTAGGGTTTAGGGTTTAGGTTTTAAGGTTTAGGGTTTAGGGTTTAGAGTTTAGGGTTTAGGGTTTAGGGTTTTTTGGTTTAGGGTTTCGGGTTTAGTGTTTAGGGATTAGGGTTTAGGGTTAGGGTTAGGGTTAGGGTTTTAGGGTTTAGGTTTTAGGGTTTAGGGTTTAGTGTTTAGGGTTTAGTCTATAGGGTTTAGGATTTAGGGTTTAGGGTTTTGGATTTAGTGTTTAGGGTTTAGGTTTTCGGGTTTAAGGTTTAGGGTTTAGGATTAAGGGATTAAGATTTAAGGTTTTTTTAGTTTAGGTTTTCGCGTTTAGGGTTGAGGGTTTAGGGTTTGGGGTTTAGGGTTAGGGTTTATTGTTTAGGGTTTAGGATTTAGTTTTTTGGGTTTAGGGTTGAGTGTTTAGGGTTTAGGGTTTAGGGTTTAGGGGTTTAGGGTTTAGGGTTTAGGATTTAAGGTTTAGGGTATAAGGTTTATGGTTTTAGGGTTTTAGGGTTGAGAGTTTAGGGTTTTGGGTTTAGGGTTTTTTGGGTTTCGGATTTCGCATTAGGGTTTAGGGTTTAGGGTTTGGGGTTTGGGGTTAGGGTTTTTGGTTTGGGGTTTTGTTTTCAGGGTTTAGGGTTTAGAGTTTAGGTTTCAGGGTTTATAGTTTTAGCCTTTAAGGTTTCGGATTTAGGCTTTAGGGTTTAGGATTTCGATATTAAGGTTTAGGGTTTAGGGTTTAGGGTTTAGGGTTTAGGGTTTTTTCAGTTTAGGGTTTCGGGTTTAGTGTTTAGGGTTTAGGGTTTAGGGTTAGGGTTTGGGGTTTAGGGTTTAGTTTTTAGGGTTTAGGGTTTGGTGTTTATGGTTTAGGGTTTAGGGTTTACGGTTTGGTTTTTAGGGTTTAGCGTTTAGGGTTTAGGATTTAGGATTTAGGGTTTTGGGTTTAGGTTTTACGATTTAGCGTTTAGGGTTTAAGATTTAGGGTTTAGGGTTTAGGGTTTAAGGTTTGGGGTTTAGGGTTAGGGTTTAGGGTTTAGGGTTTAGGGTTTAGGGTTTTAGGGTTTAAGGTTTAGGGTTTAGGTTTTAAGGTTTAGGGTTTAGGATATAGAGTTTGCGGTTTAGGGTTTAGGGTTTTTTCGGTTTTGGGTTTCGGGTTTAGTGTTTAAAGTTTAGGGTTTAGGGTTAGGGTTTGGGGTTTAGGGTTTAAGGTTTAGTTTTTAGGGTTTAGGGTCTAGTGTTTAGGGTTTAGGGTTTAGCGTCTGGTTTTTAGGGCTTAGTGTTTAGGGTTTAGGATTTAGGGTTTTGGGTTTAGGTTTACGCTTTAGCGTTTAGGGTTTACTATTTATGGTTTAGGGTTTAGGGTTTTTTGGGTAAAAGGTTTTGCGTTTAGGGTTTAGGGTTTAAGGTTTGTGGTTTAGGGTTAGGGTTTAGGGTTTAGGGTTTACGGTTTAGTTTTTAGTGTTTAGGGTTTTTTGGATTAGGATTTAGGAATTAGGGTTTAGGGTTTAGGGTTTAGCGTTTTAGGGTTTAGGGTTTAGGGTTTTTAATTTAGGGTTTAGGTTTTAAGGTTTAGGGTTTAGGGTATAGAGTTTAGGGTTTAGGGTTTTGGTTTTATGGTTTAGGGTTTTCGGTTTAGGGTTTCGAGTTTAGTGTTTAGGGTTTAGGGTTTAGGGTTAGGGTTTGTGGTTTAGGGTTTAGGGTTTAGTTTTTAGGGTTTAGGGTTTAGTGTTTAGGGTTTAGGGTTTAGGGTTTTGTTTTTAGGGTTTAGGGTTTAGGGTTTTGTTTTTAGGGCTTAGGTTTAAGATTTAGGGTTCATGGTTTAGGGTTTAGTGTTTAGGGTTCAGGGTTTTGTATTTAGGGTTTAGAGTTTAGTGTTTAGGGTTTAGGGTTTCATGTTTAGGTTTTAGGGTTTAGGCTTTAGGCTTTAGGGTTTTGCATTTAGGGTTTTGGGTTTAGGGTTTAGGGTTTAGGACCTAAGGTTTAGGACCTAGGGTTTAGGGTTTAGTTTTTAGGTTTTCATGTTTTGGGTTTAGGGTTTTAGGTTTTCGGGTTTTAGGTTTAGGGTTTGGGGTTTAGGCTATAGGGTTTAGTTTTTAGGGTTTAGGGTTTAGTGTTTTGGGTTTAGGGATTAGGATTTAGGGTTCAATTTTTAGGGTTTTATGGTTTAGGGTTTAGGGTTTAGGGTTTAGGATTTAGGGCTTAGGTTTAAGATTTAGGGTTCATGGTTTAGGGTTTAGTGTTTAGGGTTCAGGGTTTTGTATTTAGGGTTTAGAGTTTAGTGTTTAGGGTTTAGGGTTTCATGTTTAGGTTTTAGGGTTTAGACTTTAGGGTTTTGCATTTAGGGTTTTGGGTTTAGGGTTTAGGGTTTAGGATCTAAGGTTTAGGACCTAGGGTTTAGGGTTTAGGGTTTAGTTTTTAGGTTTACAGGTTTTGGGTTTAGGGTTTTAGGTTTTCGGGTTTTGGGTTTAGGGTTTGGGGTTTAGGCTATAGGGTTTAGTTTTTAGGGTTTAGGGTTTAGTGTTTTGGGTTTAGGGATTAGGATTTAGGGTTCAGTTTTTAGGGTTTTATGGTTTAGGGTTTAGGGTTTAGGGTTTAGGGGTTAAGGGTTTAGGGTTTAGTATTTAGGGTTTAGGGTTTAGGGTTTAGGGTTTAGGGTTTCAGATTTAGGGTTTAGGGTTTAGTGTTTAGGGTTTAGGGTTTAGGGTTTATGGTTTAGGGTTTAGGTTTTATGGTTTAGGGTTTAAGGTTTAGAGTTTAGGGTTTAGTTTTTAGGATTTTGTGTTTAGGGTTTAGTGTTTATTGTTTTTTCGGATTAGGGTTTCTGGTTTATTGTTTAGGGTTTAAGGTTTAGGATTAGGGTTTGGGGTTTAGGGTTTAGGGTTTAGGGTTTGGGGCTTTGTTGACCTTATAGGTCACGTCCGATTTTGATAATGACAAATACTCCTGTATTTAATAAATATCTAGTTCATGTGCAGGTTCATATTAGCATATCATCAATGACACGCAAAAGCTCAAAGCTTGAAGACATTCATGCTCTTAATTGTAATATCGTTGTAGTGAGTTTTGTCTGTAATAGTAATTAGGGTATTCGGTTTGTAATAAGCACACCCATCACATGCATGATTTCTTTTGTAAGCTCAAACCAGATACAAATCAAAAATGACCTTAGAAAGACCTTAGGGTATTCCCTTTGGTTGACTTTGGTCGACCGACACCGGACTTTTTCGGTGTCTTCAAATTGGACCCTAAGTGCCCCTAAGACACTCACACTTTCACATATATTTGTGAGGCACTTGAATAGGGTTTGTTTGCTTCAATATGGGACCAAAATGCACACACGATGCACTTTCGGTCGACCAGCCATGCCAGTTCATTTTGGCCTGGTCGACCGAGACATTCTGGGTCAAAGTTTGATCACCCGGTCGACCAACAAAGGTAGTTCAAAAGGCCCTGGTCGACCAAAACTCCCTGGAGTCAAAGTTTGACCACTCAGTCGACCAGCAAGGTTAGTTCAAAAGGCCCTGGTCGACCGAAACCCTCCTAGGTCAACAGTTGACCATCTGGTCGACCGAGAACATTTGTTCTCCAACAACCTGGTTGACCGAAGGGTCCTCGGGAGAATTCCCAGCAGTCTGGTCGACCGAACCAGGCAGTTCAAAATGCCTTGGTCGACCGAACCTCGGAAGTTTGGGAAATCTCCCTCTCCGGTTGACCGAGCCTTTCAGTTCAAAAGTCCCCTGGTCAATCGAGCCATTTGAGTCCTGGTCGACCGAACCATTTCTGGTCGACCGGACCTCTCAGGTTGCTCCTATTTTTTTACCACGGTTAATAAATTTAAATAGGGTTAAATTGATTTAAATGTCATTAAACTTTTCCAATAATCCCTAATAGGTCCCCAACGGTCAAAATTTTCAGTATGTCTATATATACTCTATCATTTGGTGGATTAAGCACCGATTAGCAAAAAGATTAAGAAAATCTCTCTTAAGCAAAAATACTCTACTTTGCCTCTCACTGCTTATACTCTTTTGAAAATCCACTCAAGCTTACCTTCTTCATCTATCTATATCATTTGTAAGTGTATTGAGTATTAATGCTTAGAGGTTTGCTCTCTCATTTGTTGCATATTTGAATCGATTTTTTCGAGAGCATAACCTAAGTTTTCTTAGGAGGCTTTGCGAATAAGCCTACCCTAAGAAGACTTGTGGTGAACTCCTGAGTATTGCATTCTCATTGCAATAACTTAGGTTCGTATTTGTTTGGGGCTTGCAAAAATACTTTCAAACATACTCAAATATCTTGTGGTATTCATATTAATATATTTGTGAAAAGGTATTTATGTGTGTGTTATATTAATCTTTGTAGCAATATCTATACAAGTCTATATCATCTGCTGAAATACAAAGATTTCGTATATTTTGCAAACCAAACATACACATTGCTAGAGCTTCATATACATATATATTGAGAAAACTTGTTGATTGAAATATATGAAGTTTGGATAATATCTTTGTTTGAGCACTTAAATTGAATATCTTGTGATACAAAGATCATCTAGGTTTGCACTCTCACGCACTCATTACAACGATAGCAAATCTATTTGAGAGTTGAAACTATTTAGACCACACTGAGCTTACATTTTAAATCATCTATGGTGTTTGTGTCTGTACGCATTTGTGGTACAAATCTGCTTTACGTGAAAACACTCATATATTGTACCGTTTGATTGTATATCTGAGAGATTCCAGGCGTGGCCTGAGGGGGCGGTAATCCAGCCCGGTAAGGATTGGTGTAAAGGTTGAGGTCAGCGCTGTGGTAATTTGACCTGGTTTGTATAGGTGCGGCTCCACCCGTTTAAGTGAGCAAGTTATTGTGATAATCCTTGTGCTGGTTAGCCAAGGCGGGGACATAGGCAGCTGGCCGAACCTCGATAACATATCTGCGTGTCATCCTTTATTTACTGCTTTCTGGTGCTTGTGTGATTGTTTAAACTGCTTTATTTAATTTCTGGTATATTTACATTATTTGCACTAGATTGACCATAGGCTTGTGAACATACTGCTGTTAGAAGGGATACCTAGGAGATAAATTTTAAAAATACCAACTCACCCCCCCTCTTGGGATCATGGTAAAGCTAACAATTGGTATCAGAGTCAAGTTGCATAGACTAATTGTTATTTTGCACAAAGATCACATATGGCTCATAGCTTCGTGACCCCTTTCCCTGAGGGACCATCTTCCACACGACCTCCTGTTTTCGGTGGTGTTAATTACACCTTCTTGAAACAAAGGATGCGCATCTACCTTCAAAATACTGATTGGAAGGTGTGGAGGATTGTCTCTAAGGGAAACTATGTCCCTATAAGAATTGAGGGTGCAGCTAGGGTTCCTAAGACTGATGATGAATATGATGATGATGATATGAAAGTTGTTAGTCTTAATGCCACTGCCATGAATATATTATATTGCAGTCTTGATGTAAATGAATTTAACAGGATTATGGCATGTTCTACTGCAAAAGAAATATGGGATAAGTTAGAGGGCACATATGAGGGTACTAGAGATGTGAAAGACAGTAGGATAGATATGTTGACCAGTGAGTATGAGGCCTTTAGAATGAATGTAGGTGAGTCCATTCAGAGCATGTACACTAGATTCACACACATCATAAACTCACTGCATGCATTAGGAAAGACCTATCCCACATATGAGATGATCAGGAAGATCCTTAGAGGCTTACCTCCTGTTTGGGAAGCCAAGGCTACGGCCATTACTGAGGGTAGAGACCTTAAGGCCATGAGCTTAGATGAATTGATAGGCTCCTTGATCACCTATGAATTGTCCATAAATGAAAGACTTAATGAGCACAACAGGGTTAAGAAGGTGACTGCACTAAAAGCATCTAATGACACATCTAGTGAGTGCAGTGAGTCTGATACTGATGATGAAATGACTATGCTAACCAGAAAGTTTAGCAGATTTTTTAGGAAGAACAGGAAGCCATTTAAAAAATATAGAGACTTCACTAATGAGAAAGGAGAGTCCAGCAAAAGAAAGGACAAATCAAATGCTCCTACGTGCTACAACTGCAACAAAGTGGGGCATATCAAACTTGACTGCCCACTACTGAAAAAGGAGGGTAAGAAAAAGAAGAAAGCTATGAAGGCTGGGACTTCATGGGACCAATTCAGCAGCAGCGACTCGGATTCAGATCATAGTGACACGGAGGTTGCTAATCTGTGCTTAATGGCACACGGGGATGAGGTATCGTTTTCTAGTTCATCATCTTCTTATTATTCATCTGATGATTGTGATTCTGACAGCATGCCTACATTTAGAGAATTACAATTTGAATATATTCGTGTTTCAAAATTGTTAGGCAAAATGACCAAAGAGAATAATGATTTGAAAAAGAAATGTGAAAATTGGTCAAAATTGTTTAATATGGCAAAAACCTCTCATGCATCTATTTTAAAAGAAAAAGATACCACTATTGTTGAGCTTGAGAGGAAATTGGAGGATAGCTCCAAAATCATTTTTAAATTCACTAAGGGCAAAGAAAACTTTGAAAAATTACTTGGTGCCCAAAGAAATTCCTTAAGTAAAGAGGGTCTTGGTTTTAATGGCATTGAAAATGTTAGATGACCTAATCTTTACTTAGGACATTTTACACGTGAGTCAAAATCTCATATCCCTCCTAAAGAACCTAAGTGTAGATTGAAATGTTTTAAATGTAAACAGATTGGTCACATTCAATTTGATTGTCCACTTAGGAATAAGCATGCTAAAATTAGGAAGGTATGGGTAGTTAAGGGAGATCCTGCTACTAACCCCCATGGACCCAATAAAATTTGGGGACTAGCATCAGTCACTTAGCTTATTTTGCAGGTATGCCTAAGATCATCCTTCTCTAAGGACCGGTGGTACTTAGATAGTGGGTGCTCACGGCACATGACCAGTGACAAGGGAAAATTCACTTCAATTGTTCCCAAGGATGGAGGCTATGTGACATTTGGCGACAATGCCACTAAGGATTCTTCTCCTACTATTGATAATGTTCTGTTGGTTGATGGACTGAAACACAATCTACTTAGCATAAGTCAATTGTGTGACATAGGATATAAAGTATCGTTTGAAAATGACAAATGCATAGTAGAAAATAAAACAGACCATAAAGTGCTTTTTACTGCTGATAGACATGAAAATGTCTACACTACCTCTCTTGATAATTTAGCTTCACAACAAGTAACATGTTTTTCTGCTATAAATGAAGCTAGTTGGTTGTGGCATAGGCGTTTGGGGCATGCTAGCATGGATTTACTGTCTAAACTTGTTAGAAAAGAATTGGTTAAAGGTTTGCCTAAAATGTCTTTTGTAAAGGACAAAATTTGTGATGCATGTCAAATGGGTAAGCAAACAAAATCTAGTTTTAAGAA
This sequence comes from Malania oleifera, assembly GCF_029873635.1. Taxonomy (NCBI): domain Eukaryota; kingdom Viridiplantae; phylum Streptophyta; class Magnoliopsida; order Santalales; family Ximeniaceae; genus Malania; species Malania oleifera. The sequence continues at coordinate 18,276 of NW_026651978.1, read as the reverse complement.
AAAGAAATTCATATCTACTACTAGACCATTGGAGTTGCTTCACCTAGATTTATTTGGGCCTAATTTTGTGCAAAGTCTTGGTGGTAAATCTTATGCTTTTGTAATTGTGGATGATTTCTCTAGATTCACATGGGTGTTATTTCTTACACATAAAAATGAATCATGTGAACATTTCACCAAACTCTGCAGGAGAATTCAGAATGAAAAAGGATATAAAATCACTCACATAAGAAGTGATAGAGGCACGAAATTCAAAAATGAAAGCATAGAAAAATATTGTGACGTAGAGGGCATATCACATAACTTTTCTGCACCTAGGACACCTCAACAAAATGGTGTAGTTGAAAGAAAGAATAGGTCACTTCAAGAAATGGGAAGAACTATGTTGAATGAGCATAACTTACCTAAATATTTTTGGGCCGAGGCCATTAATACTGCATGCTATGTTATGAATAGGGTGTTAATTAGACCATCAATTAATAAAACCCCTTATGAACTGTGGAACAACCATAAGCCTAATGTTTCCTATTTTTATGTGTTTGGTTGTAAATGCTTTGTGCTTAGAGATAATGAGCATCTAGGAAAATTTGACTCTAAATCTGATGAAGGCATCTTTCTAGGTTATGCACTTAATAGTAAAGCATATAGGGTCTCAATAAAAGAACTTTAACTGTGATTGAATCTATTCATGTTGTGTTTGATGAGTCTAATCCATTTTCTAATAAGGATGATGAAGATGATATTGATATTAGAAAATGCTTGGAGAAAATGTCTATTGAAAACAATGCAAGTGAAAATAAAGAAGCAAATGAAAAATCACTTGAAGATAATGAAAATAGAAATGAGGAGTTGCCTAGAGATTGGAAATACATTAGAAGTCATCCTATAGATCAAATCATAGGTGAACCATCCCACGGAGTAGCCACAAGATCCTCATTAAGAAATATAGTGAATCACTCCGCTTTCTTATCCCAAGAAGAACCTAAAAATACTAAAGAAGCGATTGAAGAAGAATCTTGGGTAATGTCCATGCAAGAAGAACTTAATCAATTTGAAAGAAGCAAAGTGTGGACCTTAGTTCCTAGGCCTAATGAGCACACCATCATTGGAACTAAATGGGTATATAGAAATAAGAAAGATGAGAATGGGGTAGTAACTAGGAATAAAGCCAGACTAGTTGCCCAAGGGTATAACCAATAGGAAAGGATTGACTTTGATGAAACATATGCTCCTGTTGCTAGATTAGAAGCCATTCGTATGTTACTTGCCTTTGCCCTTTTTAAAAATTTTAAATTGTTTCAAATGGATGTTAAAAGCGCTTTTCTAAATGGCTACATTAATGAAGAGGTATATGTAGAACAACCACCCGGTTTTGAGAATCATATATATCCCGATCATGTTTACCAGTTGTCTAAAGCCTTGTATGGGTTGAAACAAGCTCCTAGAGCTTGGTATGAGAGGCTTAGTGGTTTTCTACTAGAAAATGGGTTTACCCATGGCAAGATTGACACTACACTTTTCATCAAGTCCAAAAATGATGATATGCTCCTTGTTCAGATTTATGTGGACGATATCATTTTTGGAGCAACCAATGATGAGTTGCGTAATGAGTTTGCCAAATGCATGCAAAGTGAATTTGAAATGAGCATGATGGGTGAACTAAGTTTCTTCTTAGGTCTACAAATTAAGCAAGCTAATCATGGAACTTTCATATGCCGATCTAAATACATTAGGGACTTGCTAAAGAAATTTAATATGGAAGATTGTAAAATTCTTGGCATACCTATGAACTCTTCCATAAAGCTTGATAAAGATGAGCAAGGAATCCCTGTTGATGTAAAACTATATCGTGGCATGATTGAAAGTCTCCTATATCTCACTGCTAGTAGGCCTGACATTATGTTTAGTGTGTGCATGTGTGCTAGATTTCAGGCTGACCCTAAGGAATCTCATCTAAAAGCTGTTAAACGAATCCTTAGGTATCTAGTTGGAACTATAGAGTTAGGATTGTGGTATCCTAAGCATACTACCTTTGAGATTGTTAGTTACACTGATGTTGACTTTGCCGGTAGTAAGGTTGATAGAAAAAGCACTAGCGGCACTTGTCATTACTTAGGACAATCTCTTGTTTCTTGGTTCTCTAAGAAACAAAACTCAGTTGCCTTATCCACCGCCGAAGCTGAATATATTGCGGCTGGAAGTTGTTGTGCCCAAACTCTTTACATGAAACAACAACTTGTGGATTTTGGATTGCTCTACGAAACAATACCAATTAAATGTGATAATACTAGTGCAATCAACATCTTTAAAAATCCTATCTCACATTCACGAACTAAACACATTGAGATTAGACATCATTTTCTTTGTGATCATGTGCAAAAAGGAGATGTGGCTCTTGAGTTTGTATGCACCAATGAACAGTGGGCCGATATTTTCACTAAACCACTTCCCGAGGGTAGGTTCATACAAATTAGACGTGAGTTAGGCTTAATGCATAGTAGAGAAGCTTCATAGACTAAAATGTTTCATAACTTGCATATATTTAGGGGGAGCTCCTTCCTAAAAATTTTTCCAAGTCTAAGCAACTAGTTCCATTGTTAACTTATCTTCTTGCTTGAGATATTGTGAAAGTTAATTGTTGATTGTGTGCATATGTTATACATTCATCTATTGCATGTTCATATTGACTATTATCTATGATTGCACCATTTGTCCAATTCCTATTCATTTTGACAGTTTATTTGTTGTATTGGACCATACTGAACTGTTTGAGTAATTATGGATAAACTGTTAGGAAATATAAACTCAAACAGGTTACGTTTATACAGGTTTTACTTTTGGAAAGTTTGATTTACAAACGGCACTCTGCTGAAATTTTTCAAAAATTCTTTCCAAAATTGATCTTGTATAAATGTACTAAACACCCATTGCCTAGGACTTTAATTTAAATGACCCTTTTTGCTGTTGCCAAAAGGGGGAGATGGAGAGGCAAAATAATGGGAATACATTGGATGCATCTTGTGATACATTGGATGCATCTTGTGAGGGGGAGCCTTCTTGGGCTTAACCCTATATTTTGCAAATTGTATTTGTCATCATCAAAAAGGGGGAGAATGTTGACCTTATAGGTCACGCCCGGTTTTGATAATGACAAATACTCCTGTATTTAATACATATCTAGTTCATGTACAGGTTCATATTAGCATATCATCAATGGCACGCAAAAGCTCAAAGCTTGAAGACATTCATGCTCTTAATTGTAATATCTTTGTAGTGAGTTTTGTCTGTAATAGTAATTAGGGTATTCGGTTATTAATAAGCACACACATCACATGCATGATTTCTTTTGTAAGCTCAAACCAGATACAAATTAAAAATGACCTTAGAAAGACCTTAGGGTATTCCCTTCGGTCGACTTCGGTCGACAGACACCGGATTTTTTCGGTGTCTTCAAATTGGACCCTAAGTGCCCCTAGGACACTCACACTTTCACATATATTTGTTAGGCACTTGAATAGGGCTTGCTTGCTTCAATATGGGACCAAAATGCACACACGATGCACTTTCGGTTGACCAGCCAAGCCAGTTCATTTTGGCTTGGTCGACCGAGACATTCTGGGTCAAAGTTTGACCACCCGGTCGACCAATAAAGGTAGTTCAAAAGGCCCTGATAGACTGAAACTCCCTGGAGTCAAAGTTTGACCACTCGGTCGACCAGCAAGGTTAGTTCAAAAGGCCCTGGTCGACCGAAACCCTCCTAGGTCAACAGTTGACCATCTAGTCGATCGAGAACATTTGTTCTCCAATGACCTGGTCGACCGAAGGGTCTTTGGGAGAATTCCCAGTAGTCTGGTCGACCGAACCAGGCAGTTCAAAATGCCCTGGTCAACCAAACCTCAGAAGTTTGAAAAATCTCCCTCTCCGGTCGATCAAGCCCTTCAGTTCAAAAGTCCCCTGGTCGACCGAGCCATTTGAGTCCTGGTCGACCGAACCATTTCTGGTCGACTGAACCTCTCGAGTTGCTCCTATTTTTTTATCGCGGTTAATAATTTTAAACAGGGTTAAACTGATTTAAATGTCATTAAACTTTTCCAATAATCCCTAATAGGTCCCCAACGGTCAAAATTTTCAGTATGTCTATATATACTCTTTCATTTGGTGGATTAAGCACCGATTAGCAAAAAGATTAATAAAACCTCTCTCAAGCAAAAATACTCTACTTTGCCTCTCACTGCTCATACTCTTTTGAAAATCCACTCAAGCTTACCTTCTTCATCTATCTATATCATTTGTAAGTGCATTGAGTATTAATGCTTAGACGTTTGCTCTCTCATTTGTTGCATATTTGAATCGATTTTTTTGAGAGCATAACCTAAGTTTTCTTAGGAGGCTTTGCCAATAAGCCTACCCTAAGAAGACTTGTGGTGAATTCCTGAGTATTGCATTCTCATTGCAATAACTTAGGAAGTTCGTATTTGTTTGGGGCTTGCAAAAATACTTTCAAACATACTCAAATATCTTGTGGTATTCATATTGATATATTTGTGAAAAGGTATTTGTGTGTGTGTTATATTAATCTTTGTAGCAATATCCATACAAGTTTATATCATCTGCTGAAATACAAAGATTTCGTATATTTTGCAAACCAAACATACACATTGCTAGAGCTTCATATACATATATATTGAGAAAACTTGTTGATTGAAATATATGAAGTTTGGATAATATCTTTGTTTGAGGACTTAAATTGAATATCTTGTGATACAAAGATCATCTAGGTTTGCACTCTCATGCACTCATTACAACGATAGCAAATCTATTTGAGAGTTAAAACTATTTAGACCACACTGAGCTTACATTTTAAATCATCTGTGGTGTTTGTGTCTGTACGCATTTGTGGTACAAATCTGCTTTACGTGAAAGCACTCATATATTGTACCGTTTGATTGTATATCTGAGAGATTCCAGGCGTGGCCTGAGGGGGCGGTAATCCAGCCCGGTAAGGATTGGTGTAAAGGTTGAGGTCAGCCCTGTGGTAATTTGACCTGGTTTGTATAGGTGCCGCTCCACCCATTTAAGTGAGCAAGTTATTGTGATAATCCTTGTGCTAGTTAGCCAAGAGGCAGTTGGCCGAACCTCGATAACATATCTACGTGTCATCTTTTATTTACTGCTTTATGGTGCTTGTGTGATTGTTTAAACTTCTTTATTTAATTTCTAGTATATTTACATTATTTGCACTAGATTGACCATAGGCTTGTGAACATACTGCTGTTAGGAGGAATACCTAGGAGATAAATTTTAAAAATACCAATTCACCCCCCTCTTGGGATCACGGTAAAGCTAACAGGTTTACAGTTTTTTTTTTAGGGTTTAGGGTTTAGGGTTTAGGGTTTAAGGTTTAGGGTTTTTTGGGTTTAGGGTTTCACGTTTAGGGTTTAGGGTTTAGGGTTTGGGGTTTAGGGTTTAGGGTTTAGAATTTAGGGTTTAGGGTTTTGTCTTTACGGTTTAGGGATTCGGGTTTCGGTTTTAGGGTTTAAGGTTTAGGTTTTAGGGTTTTGTGTTTAGGTTTTTTGATTTGGGGTCTTGTTTTTAGGGTTTAGTGTTTAGGGTTTATGACCTAAGGTTTTGGATATTAGGGTTTATGGTTTTGGGTTTAGTTTTTAGGATTTAAGATTTTGTGTTTAGGGTTTCGGGTTTAGGGTTTAGGGTATAGGATTTAGGGTTTAGGGGTTAAGGGTTTGGGGTTTAGGATTTAGGGGTAAGGGTTTAGGGTTCCGGGTTTAGGGTTTTAGGGTTTAGGGTTTCGGATTTAGGGTTTAGGGTTTTGTGTTTAGGGTTTAGGGTTTAGGGTTTACGGTTTAGGTTTTAGGGCTTATAGGGTTTAGGGTTTAGGTTTTAAGGTGTAGGGTTTTGGGTTTTGAGTTTAGGGTTTAGGGTTTCGGGTTTAGTGACTGTTAGGGTTTTCGATTTAGGGTTTAGGGTTTAGTTTTTAGGGTTTAGGGTTTGGTGTTTAGGGTTTAGGTTTTAGGGTTTACGGTTTAGTTTTTAGGGTTTTGGGTTTAGTTTTTGGGTTTATAGTTTAAGGTTTAGTATTTAGGGTTTAGCGTTTAGGGGTTTAGGGTTTAGGGTTTAGGATTTAGGGTTTAGGGTTTAGGGTTTAGGGTTTAGGGTTTAGGGTTTTAGGGTTTTAGGGTTTAGGGTTTAGGGTTTAGGTTTTAAGGTTTAGGGTTTAGGGTCTAGAGTTTAGGGTTTAGGGTTTAGTGTTTAGGGTTTTGGATTTTTTTGGTTCAGGGTTTCGGGTTTAGTGTTTAGGGTTTAGGGTTTAGGGTTAGGGTTTGGGGTTTAGTGTTTAGGGTTTAGTTTTTACGGTTTAGGATTTAGTGTTTAGGGTTTATGGTTTTGGGTTTTGGGTTTCATTTTTAGGGTTTAGGGTTTTGGATTTGGGGTTTAGGGTTTTGGATTTAGGGTTTAGGTTTTGGGTTCAGGGTTTAGGATTTAGGGTTTAGGGTTTAGTGTTTAGGGTTTCGTGTTTAGGGTTTTGCGTTTAGGGTTTTGGGTTTAGGGTTTAGCTTTTAGGGTTTAGGGTTTAGGGTTTAGGACCTATGGTTTTGGGGTTTTGGGTTTTGGGTTTAGGGTTTAGGGTTTAGTTTTTAGGGTTTAGGGTTTAGGGTTTAGGGTTTAGGGTTTAGGGGTTAAGGGTTTAGGGTTTAGGATTTAGGGGTAAGGGTTTAGGGTTCAGGGTTTAGGGTTTTAGGGTTTAGGGTTTTGGATTTAGTGTTTAGGGTTTAGTGTTTAGGGTTTAGGGTTTATGGTTTAGGGTTTAGGGTTTAGGATTTAGGTTTAGGGTTTTGGGGTTTAGGGTATAGGTTTTAGGGTTTAGTTTTTAGTGTTTTGGGTTTGGGGTTTAGGTTTTAGGGTTTAAGATTGAGGGTTTAGGGTGTAGGGTTTAGGTTTTAGGGTTTAGGGGTTGAGGCTTTAGGGTTTTGGGTTTTGGGTTTAGTGTTTTGCGTTTAGGGTTTACGGTTTAGGGTTTGGGATTTAGAGTTAGGGTTTAGGGTTTAGGGTTTGGGGTTTAGGGTTAGGGTTTAGGGTTTATGGTTTGGCGTTTAGTTTTTAGGGTTTAGGGTTTAGGGTTTAGGACTTATGGTTTAGGTTTTAGCGTTTAGAGTTTTAGGGTTTTAGGGTTTAGTGTTTAGGGTTTAGGGTTTTGGGTTGTTGGTGTAGATTTTAATGTCTAGGGTTTAGGGTCTAGAGTTTAGGGTTTAGGGTTTTTTCGGTTAGGGATTCGGGTTTAGTGTTTAGAGTTTAGGGTTAGGGTTTGGAGTTTGGGGTTTAGCGTTTAGTTTTTAGGGTTTAGAGTTTAGTGTTTAGGGTTTAGGGTTTAAGGTTTTGGGTTTTGTTTTTAGGGTTTATGGTTTAGGGTTTAGGGTTTAAGGTTTAGAATTTAGGGCTTAGTGTTTAGGTTTTAGGGTTTAGGGCTTAGGGTTTAGGATTTCGGGGTTAGGGTTTAGGGTTTCTTGGGTTTAGTGTTTGACGTTTAGGGTTTAGGGTTTAGGGTTAGTGTTTAGGCTTCAGGGTTTTCGGTTTAGTTTTTAGGGTTTTGGGTTTAGGGTTTGGGGTTTAGGCGTTTAGGGTTTGGTGTTTGGGATTTAGGGTTTAGCGTTTAGGGTTTAGGGTTTTAGGGTTTAGGATTTTGGGTTTAGGGTTTAGAGTCTAGAGTTTAGGGTTTAGGATTTTGGGTTTAGGGTTTAAGGTTTTTTTCGTTTAGGGTTTTGAGTTTAGTTTTAAGAGTTTAGGGTTTAGGGTTACGATTTTGGGTTTAAGGTTTAGGGTTTAGTTTTTAGGGTTCTAGGGTTTTGGGTTTAAGGTTTAGGGTTTAGGGTTTGGGGGTTAAGGGTTTAGGGTTTAGGATTGAGGGGTTAGGGTTTAGGATTGAGGGGTTAGGGTTTAGGGTTTAGGGTTTAGGGTTTTAGGGTTTTGGATTTCGGATTTAGTGTCTAAGGTTTAGTGTTTATGGTTTAGGGTTTAGGGTTTTTTCAGTTTAGGGATTCTGGTTTAGTGTTTAGGGTTTAGGGTTTAAGGTTTAGGGTTTAGTTTTTATGGTTTGGGGTTTAGGGTTTAGGGTTTAGGGTTTAGAATTTAGGGCTTAGAGTTTAGGTTTTAGGGTTTAGGATTTAGGGTTTAGGATTTAAGGTTTAGGGTTTAGGGTTTTTTCGGTTTAGGGTTTCACGTTTGGGGTTTTGCGTTTTGGGTTTGGGGTTTAGCGTTAGTGTTTAGGGTTTAGGGTTTAGGGTTTAGGGTTTAGGGTTTAGGGTTTAGTGTTTAGGGTTTAAGGTTTTAGGGTTTAGGTTTTCAGGTTTAGGGTTTAGGGTTTTGGATTTAGGGTTTAGGGTTTAGTTTTTAGGGTTTAGGTTTTGGTTTTTAGGGTTTAGGGTTTAGGGTTTGGAGTTTAGGTTTTTTTTTAGGGTCTTGGTTAGTATTAGGGTTTAGGGATTTAGGTTTAGGGTTTGGGTTTGGGGTTTCGGTTTAGGGTTTTTTTTTTTAGGGTTTAGGGTTAGTGGTTAGGTTTAGGGTTTAGGGTTAATTTTTATTTAGTTTCGGTTTGGTTTAGGGTTAGGTTTAGGGTTTTAGGGTTTAGGTTTCGGGCCTTAGGGTTGGTTTCGGCTTATCTTTATTTTGGGTTTCGGGTTTTTCATAGGGTTGGGGTTTTATTTTATTTTAGTTTAGGGTTATCGTTTTTTTTATAGGGTGTTTTGGTGTTTTTCTTAGTTTCTTAGGGTTTAGGGTTTAGGGTTTATGGTTTAGGGTTTTGGGTTTAAGTTTTAGGGTTTAGGGTTTTAAGGGTTAGGGTTTGAGGATTTAGGGTTTTAGGGTTTATGGTTTAGGTTTTAAGGTTTACGGTTTAGGGTATAGAGTTTAGGGTTTAGGGTTTAGGCTCTAGGGTTTTGGGTTTAGTTTTTAGGCTTTTGGGTTTAGGGTTTAGGGTTTACGATTTAGGGTTTAGGATTTTGGGTTTAGTGCATAGGTTTTAGGGTTTAGGGTTTAGGGTCTAGGGTTTTGGGCATAGGTTTTATATTTAGGGTTTAGGATTTAGGGTTTAAGGTTTGGGGTTTAGGGTTTTAGGGTTTAGGGTTTCAGATTTAGGGTTTTGTGTTTTGTGTTTAGGGTTTAGGGTTTACGGTTTAGGATTTTGGGCTTAGGGGGGTTTGGGGTTTAGAGTTTAGGGTTTCGGGTTTAAAATTTAGGGTTTGGGGTTTAGGATTTTTTTTGTTTAGGGTTTTGCATTTAGGGTTTAGGGTTTAGGGTTAGTGTTTAGGGTTTGGGGTTTTGGATTTAATTTTTACGTTTTAGGGTTTAGGGTTTAGGGTTTTGTGTTTAGGATTTAAGGTTTAGGGTTTTGGGTTTTAGGGTTTTAGGGTTTATGGTTTAGGGTTTAGTGTTTCGAGTTTAGGTTTTAAGGTTTTGGGTTTAGGGTCTAGAGTTTAAGGTTTAGGGTTTTGGGTTTTGGGTTTTGGGTTTTTTCCGTTTAGGATTTCGAGTTTAGTTTTAGGGGTTTAGGGTTTACGGTTAGGGTTTAAGGTTTGGGGTTTAGGGTTTAGGGTTTAGTTTTTAGTGTTTAGGGTTTAGTGTTTGTGTTTTGGGGTTTAGGATTTAGGGTTTAGGGTTTAGGGTTTTATGGTTTAGGATTTTGGGGTTAGTGTTTAGGGTTCAGGGTTAAGGGTTTTAGGGTTTAGGGTTTCAGATATAGGGTTTGGGGTTTAGTGTTTAGGGTTTAGGGTTAGGGTTTAGGATTTAGGTTTTAAGGTTTATGGTTTAGGGTTTAGGGTTTAGGGTTTAGGGTTTAGGGTTTAGGGTTTAGGGTTTAGGGTTTCGTGTTTAGTGTTTAGGGTTTAGGGTTAGGGTTTGGGGTTTAGGGTTTAGGGTTTAGTTTTTAGGATTTAGGGTTTAGTGTTTGGGGTTTTGGGTTTAGGGTTTGCGGTTTATTTTTTAGGGTTTAGAGTTTAGTGTTTAGGGTTTAGGGTTTAGAATTTTGGGTTAAGGGTTTAGGTTTTAGGGTTTAGGGTTTCATGTTTAGGGTTTATGGTTTGGGGTTTAGGGTTTGGGTTTAGGGTTTAGGGTTTAGTTTTTAGGGCTTAGGGTTTAGGTTTTAGGGTTTAGGGTTTAGGGTTTAGGGTTTAGGGGTTTAGGGATTAGGGTTTAGGATGTAGGGTTTAGGTTTTAGGGTTTTAGGGTTTTAGGGTTTGAGGTTCAGGGTTTAGGGTTTAGGGTTTAGGTTTCTAGGTCTAGGGTTTAGGGTATAGAGTTTAGGGATTAGGGTTTAGGGTTTAGGGTTTAGGGTTTCCCGTTTAGTGTTTAGGGTAAAGGGTTTAGGGTTTTGGGCATAGGTTTTAGGGTTTTGGGTTTTGGGTTTAGGGTTTAGGGTTTAGGGTTTAGGGTTTACGGTTTAGGGTTTAAAGTTTGGGGTTTAGGTTTTAGGATTTAGGGTTTAGGTTTTTTTGGGCTTAGGGTTTAGGTTTTAGGATTTGGGTTTAGGGTTTCACGTTTAGGGTTTAGGGTTTGGCATTTAGGGTTTAGGGTTTAGGGTTTAGGGTTTAGGGTTTAGGGTTTAAGGTTTAGGGTTTAGGGTTTACGGGTTTAGGGTTTAAGGCTTAGGATTTAAGGTTTTGGGTTTAGGGTTTAGGGTTTTAGGGTTTTAGCGTTTACGATTTAGGGTTTAGGGTTTAGGGTTTAGGTTTTAAGGTTTACGGTTTAGGGTATAGAGTTTAGGGATTAGGGTTTAGGGTCTAGGGTTTTGGGTTTAGTTTTTAGGCTTTTGGGTTTGGGGTTTAGCGTTTAGGGTTTACGATTTAGGGTTTAGGATTTTGGGTTTAGTGCATAGGTTTTAGGGTTTAGGGTTTAGGGTCTAGGGTTTTGGGCACAGGTTTTATATTTAGGGTTTAGGATTTAGGGTTTAAGGTTTGGGGTTTAGGGTTTTAGGGTTTAGGGTTTCAGATTTAGGGTTTTGTGTTTTGTGTTTAGGGTTTAGGGTTTACGGTTTAGGATTTTGGGCTTAGGGGGGTTTGGGGTTTAGAGTTTAGGGTTTCGGGTTTAAAATTTAGGGTTTGGGGTTTAGGATTTTTTTTGTTTAGGGTTTTGCATTTAGGGTTTAGGGTTTAGGGTTAGTGTTTAGGGTTTGGGGTTTTGGATTTAATTTTTACGTTTTAGGGTTTAGGGTTTAGGGTTTTGTGTTTAGGATTTAAGGTTTAGGGTTTTGGGTTTTAGGGTTTTAGGGTTTATGGTTTAGGGTTTAGTGTTTCGAGTTTAGGTTTTAAGGTTTTGGGTTTAGGGTCTAGAGTTTAAGGTTTAGGGTTTAGGGTTTAGGGTTTTGGGTTTTTTCCGTTTAGGATTTCGAGTTTAGTTTTAGGGGTTTACGGTTTACGGTTAGGGTTTAAGGTTTGGGGTTTAGGGTTTAGGGTTTTTAGGGTTTAGTGTTTGTGTTTTGGGGTTTAGGATTTAGGGTTTAGGGTTTAGGGTTTTAGGGTTTAGGGTTTAGGGTTTAGGATTTTGGGGTTAGTGTTTAGGGTTCAGGGTTAAGGGTTTTAGGGTTTAGGGTTTCAGATATAGGGTTTGGGGTTTAGTGTTTAGGGTTTAGGGTTAGGGTTTAGGATTTAGGTTTTAAGGTTTATGGTTTAGGGTTTAGAGTTTAGGGTTTAGGGTTTAGGGTTTCGTGTTTAGTGTTTAGGGTTTAGGGTTGGGGTTTGGGTTTAGGGTTTAGGGTTTAGTTTTTAGGATTTAGGGTTTAGTGTTTGGGGTTTTGGGTTTAGGGTTTGCGGTTTATTTTTTAGGGTTTAGAGTTTAGTGTTTAGGGTTTAGGGTTTTAGAATTTTGGGTTGAGGGTTTAGGTTTTAGGGTTTAGGGTTTCATGTTTAGGGTTTTATGGTTTGGGGTTTCGGGTTTGGGTTTAGGGTTTAGGGTTTAGGGTTAAGGGTTTAGGGTTTGGGGTTTAGGGTTTAGGTGTTTAGGTTTTAGGGTTTAGGGTTTAGGGTTTAGGGTTTAGGTGTTTAGGTTTAGGGTTTAGGGTTTAGGGTTTAGGGTTTAGGGTTTAGGGTTTTAGGTTTAGGTTTTTAGGGTTTTGGGTTTTGGGTTTTGGGTTTAGGGTTTAGGGTTTAGGTTTAGGGTTTAGGGTTTAGGGTTTAGGGTTTAGGTTTAGGGTTTAGGATTTAGGGTTTAGGTTTTTTTGGGCTTAGGGTGTCAGGTTTAGGGTTCAAGGCTGAGGTTTGGGGTTTAGGGTTTAGGGTTTAGAGGTTTAGGGTTTATAGTTTTGGATTTAGGGTTTAGTGTATAAGGTTTAGGGTTTAGAGTTTTTAGAGTTTAAGGTTTAGGATTTAGGGTTTTAGGGTTTGGGGTTTAGGGTTTAAGGTTTAGTTTTTAGGCTTTATGGTTTAGGGCTTAGGGTTTAGGGTTTAGGATTTAGGGTTTAGTGCATAGGTTTTAGGGTTTAGGGTTTAGGGTTAAAGCGTTTAGGGTTTAGGATTTAGGGTTTAGGGTTTTGGGGTTTAGGGTTTTGGATTTAGGGTTTTGTGTTTAGTGTTTTGGGTTTACGGTTTAGGGTTTAGGGTTTAAGGTTTAGGATTTTGGGCTTAGGGTTTAGGTTTTAGGGTTTCGGGTTTAGGGATTAGAATTTAGGGTTTGGGGTTTAGGGTTTAGGATTTAGGGTTTAGGGTTTAGGGTTTTTTGGGTTTAGGGTTTCGCGTTTAGGGTTTAGGGTTTAGGGTTTGGGGTTTAGGGTTAGGGTTTAGGGTTTAGGGTTTAGGATTTAGTTTTTATGGTTTAGGGTTTAGGGTTTAGGGTTTAGGGTTTAGGGTTTAGGGTTTAGTGTTTAGGATTTAGGATTTAGGGTTTAGGGTTTAGGTTTTAGGTTTTAAGGTTTTAGGATTTAGGGTTTTGGGTTTAGGTTTTCGGGTTTAGGTTTTGAGGTTTAGGGTTTAGGGTCTAGAGTTTAAGGTCTAGGGTTTTGGGTTTTGGGTTTTGGGTTTTTTCTATTTAGGATTTTGGGTTTAGTTTTAGGGGTGTAGGGTTTAGGGTTATGGTTTGGGGTTTAGGGTTTAGGGTTTAGTTTTTTGGGTTTAGGGTTTAGTGTTTATGGTTTTGGGTTTACGGTTTAGGGTTTAGGGTTTAGGGTTTAAGGGTTAAGGGTTTAGGGATTAGGATTTGGGGTTTAGTGTTTAGGGTTCAGGGTTAAGGGTTTTAATGTTTAGGGTTTCAAATAGAGGGTTTGGGGTTTAGTGTTTAGGGTTTAGGGTTTAGGGTTTAGGGTTTAGGATTTAGGTTTTAAGGTTTATGGTTTAGGGTTTAGAGTTTAGGGTTTAGGGTTTAGGGTTTATGGTTTACGATTTTTTCGATTTAGGGTTTCAGGTTTGGTTTTTAGGGTTTAAGATTTTGGATTATGGTTTTTGGGGTTTAGGGTTTAGGGTGTAGGGTTTTTTTGGGTTTAGGGTTTCTTGTTTTGTGTTTAGGGTTTAAGGTTTGGGGTTTAGGGTTAGGGTTTAGGGTTTATGGTTTAGTTTTCACGGCTTAGGGTTTAAGGTTTAGGGTTTAGGGTTTAGGGTTTACGTTTTAGGGGTTTAGGAATAGGGTTTAGGATTTTGGGTTTAGGGTTTAGTGTTTAGGGTTTTAAGGTTTTAGAGTTTAGGGTTTAATGTTTCGATTTTAGGTTTTAAGGTCTAGGATTTAGGGTATAGAGTTTAGGGTTTAGGGTTTAGAGTTTCGGGTTTAGGGTTTCAGGTTTTTTTCGGTTTAGGGTTTCGGGTTTAGTGTTTAGGGTTTAGGGTTTAGGGTTAGGGTTTGGGGTTTACAGTTTAGGGCTTAGTTTTTAGGGTCTAGGGTTTAGTGTTTTGGTCTAGGGTTTAGGATTAGGGATTAGGGTTTAAGATTTAGGGTTTAAGGTTTAGGTTTTAGGGTTTAGGGTTTAGGGTTTAGGGTTTTGGATTTAGGGTTTTGGGTTTTGGGTTTTTTGGGTTTGGGGTTTCTAGTTTCGGGTTTAGCATTTAGGGTTAGGGTTTTGGGTTTGGGGTTTAGGGTTTAGTTTTTACGGTTTAGGGTTTAGGGTTCATGGTTTAGGGGTTTAGGGTTTAGGGTTTAGGATTTAAGGTTTAGGGTTTAGTGTTTAGGATTTTAGGGTTTAGTGTTTCGGGTTTAGGGTTTATGGTTTAGGGTTTAGGGCTTTGGATTTAGTGTTTAGGTTTTTAGGCTTTAGGCTTTAGGGTTTAGGGTTTAGGGTTTAGGTTTTCGGGTTTTGGGTTTTTGGTTTTGGGTTAGGGTTTAGTGTTTAGGATTTAGGGTTTAGGGTTTAGGGCATATGTTTTAGGGTTTAGAGTTTTTGGGTTTAGGGTTTAGGGTTTAAGGTTTAGGATTTAGGTTTTAGGGTATAGGGTTTAGGGTTTAGGGTTTTTTTGGTTCAGGGTTCCGGGTTTAGGGTTTAGGGTTTAGGGTTGGTGTTTGGGGTTTAGAGTTTAGGTTTAGGGGGTTTAGGGTTTAGGGTTTAGGATTTAGGGTTTAGGGTTTAGGGTTTAGGGTTTAGAGTTTTTAGTGTTTAGGATTTAGGATTTAGGTTTTAGGGTTTAGGGTTTTATGGTTTGGGGTTTAGGGTTTCAGGTTTAGGGTTTAGTTTTTAGGCTTTAGGGTTTAGGGTTTAGCGTTTAGGGTTTAGGATTTAGGGTTTAGGGCATAGGTTTTAGGTTTTAGGGTTTAGGATTTAGGGTTTAGGGTTTAGGATTTAAGGTTTAGGGTTTTAGGGTTTAGGGTTTCGGATTTAGGGTTTTGTGTTTAGTGTTTTGGGTTTAGGGTTTAGGGTTTAGTGTTTTAGGGTTTAGGGTTTAGTGTTTTGGGGTTTAGTTTTTAGGGTTTAGGGTTTAGTGTTTAGGGTTAGGGTTTAGGATTTGTGGTTTAGTGTTATAAAAATTTAATCCTTAAGAGTATTTAATTTATAATTCTTTCACAAAGCTCTCAAACCTCAAGTCAAATCCTTTAGGGCTTTATATCTTTAGTGAAGTTAAATGGCTAATATAATTGCAATAGATTTCAACATATATGATATTGCAAATGTCTGAGAAATCTATGCATGGACATTAAAAATGAAAAGCCATTTGAACTTGTGCTTCTCTCACATATTGAAAATCATAAGAAAAGAGGCAAATATAAACTTAGAACTCTTAAAGAAATATCTATTGTGACCTTTTGGTCCTCTAAGTTGAAAGCATCTAAAGCCAAGATATATATCATTGAAAATCTTAATACACTTGGCTAAAGAACCTAAAAAATATGAAAAGGCATAAAGTGAATTAGTGCATAACTCAGGGGGAGCACTTCTTTTCAAAATTTCATGACTCTTTTGAATGCTCTCATTAGTAACACAACACTAAACTCATGACTATCCAATGTAATTCATTGTTCATGTTATATCTTGATGGATAGTGATTTGTGATTATCTAGTATTGTGAACTGTTATTGAATATGCTATTTGATAATACTGGATTGCATGGAACGCCATCTGCAAGGTTGTTGCAAAAACTTATTTACTTGCATGCTTGTATGGAACGCCAACTGCATAGCTAATGCAGTATGTTGTGTATTGCATGTTGGTAGTGGATATAGGTTCTTGCATGCTCAAATTGATTTATTTTAAATTGATTGCTTGAATCTATTAGGTTTTGGTACATGAAAATTTGGGAAATGTCCGATTTACAGACGGTATGCTACCGAAATTTCGACAGGATTTTTCCTAAACCAAAACCTTGTGTTAAAGATGATTATGATGATAAAATGTTAAAATGTTTTTGAAAGGATGAGTGAAAATCAATTGAATAATTAAACTTTTTCCTGACATAATCATCATATGTTTAGAAAAGACTCAAATCCATCCCTATAGGAAGCGCATAAATGACTTATATGCATCACTTTCATCTATTGAAATATTGAGGCTCTTCTTGTATCCTTGAACATTATATCCAGTGCTTAAAGACTTATGTTTTGATATGGAATGTTCGTGGGTCATGAACTCTATTGCATGCCTTAATATATACTTTTTTGATGCATCTATGATCTATAGGGACAACGATACTGATAGGGGTAAATAGAGTGATTAATATTCAGTATAGTTGATTTTCAAGTGTCAAAATGAATGGCTTATACTACTGAGCAAAATGAAATTAATATTTGGTTAGTATAAGTAGTTAAAGTATCTAAGCAAGAATTCAAATTAATAGGGGGAGCATCTAAACATAAATTCCTATCTTGTTTTGCTCGCTCACAAATATGTTTAGCTTAGATATGCTATTGAATCAAGTGTGGCATGTGTTTAAATGAAATGCTTTAAAATTTGAAATATGCTCTTGTTGCCACAGTTACTTGATTTGCCATATGATCTTGCATGTGAATGTTAATTTTTTAGGATCATTATGGCTTTGGTTTTCTGGTTATGTTATGAATGTACTTAAATGCTAAAACCAGAAAATTTGTGCTTGCTTGCTTGTTTCAAAATTAAAATTTATTTTTCAGCAAGCAACCCCTAGTACTTTTTGAAAATATCAAAAGGGGATATATATTTGTATGTATATGCATACATATTTATGGTAATATTTTATGGCAAGAACTAATTTCAAAACTAAATTCATTTTTCCTCTCTCACCTTATAATAATATATGGTTTTAAAGTCGCATAACTGGTTCATTGATAATACATGAAATGCATGTGAACTAGTTAGATCGTTTTTATGCTCAAACCTTCTATTTGGTATCACATGTCGTGTGTTTTAAACTCAAATCTTTCAAGGGTCTTATGATTTGTTTCAATTGCAAATGGTTTGTGTATATTTTGGTCTAATCTTGTTTTCATGTCATTTAAATCATTTAAATGACCAGTTATAGAGTTTGTGTGCTTAATTGTTAAACCTGTCCTTGCTTCATACTCTATGAATCTATTTTTGATATGAAATACATAACTATCATATCTCTTGAAAATTTGATAGTTATATTTATGTTTTGAGAATGCTGAACCGTTTGAGTTGATTGTTGTGGATATGTTATAAATTTAAAACTCAATCTGGTCATCTTTATACAGGTGTTTTTGGGAAAATGTTCAATTTTCAAACGGCATGCTGCCAAAATTTTTAAAATTTCCCAAACTTATCGTGTATATAAATGCTTTATACCCAATGCCTATGGCTATTCATATTTATAGCCCTTTTTGCTGTTGCCAAAATGGGGAGAAGAGGCAAAAATTGGGTACTTGAAAAATTGAAAAATGTTTGCATTGACAAATCTTTAACATTATGCATATTGTCAAGGGGAGCCTTTCAAGGCTATGCCTACTTTTTGCATAGTGTATTTGTCATCATCAAAAAGGGAGAGATTGTTGACCCCATGGGTCATACCCTATTTTGATTATGACAAATAGTCCGATATTTAACATTTGCCAAAGTTTGTGTGCAGGACCATAGTAGGAAGATCATATTGATGGCACATGGCAACTCAAAGAAATACGAAGACCCTTTCTGCTTTCATTATTGTAATTTATGTTATTTGGGTATGTAATAATTTATATCGGTCTGTAATAATCTTTGCATGTCATGCATGTAGGTAATTGTAAGTTCAACAAGACCGTAAAATGACCATAGGGACACCATAGGGACTGAATGACCTTAGGGCACCCTTCAGTCGACCGACACCGAATTTTTGGGACTATCTCAAAACGGCCTCAGTAAGACCCTAGTATGACTATAGGTCCCAACACTCACACACATATCATATAATATATAGGAGTGTTTAATCTGTGCTGAAATTGGACTTAATTGAAAATATTACGAGTGTTCGGGCAACCGAACCCATTGCGTTTAAAACGCTTCGAGCGACCAAACCCTGGACAAGTCAACTTGTTGACTTTTGTTCGGGCACCCAAACCATTTTGAGCGTATCTTCCTCGGCCACCCGAACCCTTTAAAGGGAACTTTTCACCAACCCAGGCGACCGAACCTTTTAGTTCAAATCAGACCCCGGGCGACCGAACAAAAGAGTTCAGGCTACCGAACCCAGGACCGGGCACCTGAAGTCTCGAACAAATGTTTTTGACTTTGATAGGGCTGCCAAACCACGACACGGGCGACAAAACTCAGTTGAATGTCTTTTAAAGTTGTGTCTGCTCAAGCGACTGAACCTCGGTTTAGCCACCTGAACCTCGGCGGGTTAAAAATTATTTAACCGTGGCAAAACAAGGTTAAGTTGGGTTAATTGTGCTTAA
>NW_026651977.1:0-42853 GCF_029873635.1 Malania oleifera | reverse complement strand
ATATACATTAACCACAACTCTCACTCGCTCTATTCCCTTTCTACTCCCCCCTCTCTTCTCCCCACTCTCTACCTATCTTTCTACGAGTCGGCTTGCCGTAGTGCATCTCCTACTCTCTTTCCTCTCATCTCCGCCCTCTACCACCCTTCTCTCTCTCTCTTCCTGCTCTGCATCTCTTTTCTCTGAGTAGGGGCACCGCCTCTCACCATAGATCTGAGCTCTCGTCCATGTCTCTATCCACTATCTCTCCTCTCCATCGCATTTATCCATATTTTCTCTCTCCCTCTCCCTCATCTCGCTCTTTTGTCAGTCTTACTTCATCCTCTTTCATCCTTCGTCTCTGTCTACTCTCTCTGATACGGTAATCCTTCATATCTTTGATATCTCGCTCTCCTTTGTGTTCCTTACTACCTAGCTCTCAATTTCTGTCCTTTTCTCTCTCTCTCTCTTCATATCTGCTGCTCCATCTCTCCTTATCACTCTCGAGCTACTCTTCTCTGCCCCTCTCTTTTGAGCTCACTCTCTGTGTGCGTCCCACCCCACCATGATCTTCGCTCTCTCTCTCTACTTTCCCATCTCATCTCTCCTTCTCTCGTCTTCGTTTTGCGCATGTCGTGTTTGTTAGCTGTTCCCTTTCTTTCTTCTCCTTATCAAGTCTCACTACTGTGTTCTCTCTACATTTGGAATATATTGTGTCTCGATCTAGATCTATCTATCACCTATCTGAAGCTCTCTTGGCAGCTCTTCCACACCAACTCACTCTCTCTCTCCCTCCGAGGTACTTCATGGGACAGAGCGAAAAACCGAGGGGGACGAACAAGAGAGAGGGGGGGGGAGGAATAGAGAGAGGGAAAAAGAAGAGAGAGAGAGAGAGAGAGAGAGAGAGAGAGAGGGAGAACGGGGAAGAGACTAGAGGAAAAGAGAGAAAGGAGAGGAAGAGATGAGCATACGGAGAGCGAGAGCTGCCGAACGGAGCGAAACAAGAGAGTAGGAGATAAGAGAGAGATGAGAGCGAGAAGAGAAGAGAGAGAGCACAGAGAGAGGCGAAAAAGAGCGCGAGAAGCGAGCGAGAGCCGAGCGGGGGCACAGCGCGGCACGAAGGAACTAGCGAGAGGGAGACCATCGAGAGCGGGCGCGACGAGGGGGGGCGCGGCGAGCGCGCGCGCGCGCGAGCGAGAGCGACGAGGACCCGGCGCGAAGAGGCGAAAGAGACCACGAGCAACGCGAGCAAGGGCGGGAGGCGGCGCCGGGCGCCCGCGGCAGCGCGGCGGCCCGGAGAGACCGCGCGCGCGACCAAACGCCGCAATCGCGGGCGCGCGGCCCCAGGCGCCCGCGGCGGCGCGCGCGCACACCATGGCGCCACCCGCGCGCGCGCGCGCGCGCGCGCGCGCGCGCGCGCGCGCGCACGCGCGAGCGCGCGGCGGGCCGCGCGCGCGCGCGCTCGCGCGCGCGCGCACGCGGCGCGAGGCGCGCCCGCGCGCGCGCGCGCGCGCGCGCGCGCGCGCGCGCGCGCGGCGCGCGCGCGCGCGCGCGCGCGCGCGCTGGCGCGCGCGCGGGCGCGCGGGCGCGGGCGGGCGGGCGCGCGGCGAGAGAGAGACGCGCGCCTCGCACCGACGGCGTGTCGCGCGGAAGGGCGGGCCCGGGCGCGCGCGCACGCGCTTGCGGGCGCGGCCAGCGAGCCGAGGCCGAGCGGGCCCCCAGACCGCCCGCCCGCCGCGCGCGCGCGCGGGACGGGGGGGCAGCACGCGCGCGAAGCGCGCGCGCGCGCGCGCACGCAGCGGAGAGCGCCAGAAAAAACCGAGAGCGAGAGCGGCTCCGCGCGGGGGACCAAAGAGAGAGGAGAGACAGGGCGCGGGCGGGAGAGAGCGCGCCCCAGGGCGGAAAGGGACGCCGCGCGGGCGAGAGAGGAGAGAGCGAGCGCGCGTGGCGCCAGGGCGCGGGAGAGCCCGAGGGAGAAAGGGGGACGCAAGACGAGAGGAGCGCGAGAGGGCGCAGCGAGAGAGAGGGGAGCGAAAGCGAGATCTAGCGAGCGTAACGGCGGCTTTAGACAGTAAACAGAGGCATATCGCGGCTCGGCCGCGTTCGTCCTTTTGAGGTCTCGCGCGGAACAAAGAGCGTAGCAAGTAGCGAGGGGAAAACAAAATAGAAAGAGGGCGAAAGAAATGCGACGAGGAGGAGAGAGAAAGCTAGAACGCGCTGCTATCGACACGCAGGAGTGCCGTGACGAACCCCCCCCCTCTCTCTCTCTCTCTTACTCTCTCTCCTTCTTCCTCTCTATCTCTCTCTCTTCCCCTCTCTCCTTCTCTCTCTCTCTCTCTCTCTCTCTTCCCCACTCCTTCTCCCACCCTCTCCCTTTTTCTCTCTCCCTCTCTTTCTGCCCCACTCTCCCAATTTCTCATGCACTACTCCTCTCTCACTATACATTTTCGTGGTGCTAGGATGAACTGTGTACAAAGATCTGTGAGCCTCCTCTAAGATAGTCTTCCTGATGTCAGCATCGGCACGAACACATAATCTAGAACAGAACCGCAACGCTCTGTCATTTGACAAGTAGAATTCCTCCCCCTTACCATTCTGCGCTCTGACTAATATCTCTGCTAATTATAGGTCTTCCTTTTGAACAACTTAATTTTTTCTTGCAGAGTAGGCTGTACCACTAAACTAGCAATACATACTTGAGGACCACTCTCAACTAACTCTATGTCGAATCTCTCCAAATCCATCATGATCGGATACTAGATCTCCATAGCTACCAACGCTAGTCCCACAAATTTCCTACTCAAAGCATCAGCTACCACGTTCTCCTTTCTTGGGTGGTAACTGATAGTGCAGTGAAAATATTTAATAACCTCCAACCACCGTCCTTGTCTCATATTCAGTTCCTTCTGAGTGAAAAAGTACTTTAAACTTTTGTGGTCGGAGAAGATTTCGCATCGTTCGCTGTCCAGGTAATGCCTCCAAATTCTCAATGCGTGTACCACTGCAGCCAATTCAAGATCATGAGTAGGGTAGTTCTTTTCATATTCTTTTAACTACCTAGAAGCATAAGCTACCACCTTGCCATGCTACATTAATACACAACCTAGTCCCTTTAAGGACACATCATTGTAAATAACATAACCCTCACCCCCTGATGGGATGATTGGTGTCGTGACAAGTCTTTGCTTCAATTCCTAAAAACTCTGCTCACAGCTGTCGTCCTACTCAAACCTGACATTCTTCATAGTCAGTCGTGTCAAAGGTCCTGATAATGTCGAGAATCCCTCAACAAAACGATAGTTGTTAGCTTTACCGTGATCCCAAGAGGGGGGTGAATTGGTATTTTTAAATTTAATCCCTAGGTAAATGTTCTAACACCAGTATGTTCACAACCTTAAGGACAATCTAGTGCAAGTAAAGTAAATAAACTAGAATTTAAATAAAGCAATTTATTTAATGCCACATGCACCAGAATGCACCAAAGAAAAAGTGACATTGAGATGTTATCGAGGTTCGGCCAATTGCCTATGTCCCCACCTTGGCTCACTAGCACAAGGATTCCCACTATAACTTGCTCACTTAAACGGGTGGAGTGGCACCTATACAAATCAGGTCAATTCAAGGGCTAACCTCAGCCAAGACATATAATCCTTACCAGGCTTGATTATCGCCCCCCAGGTCACACTTGGAAACACTCAGATTTTACAATCAAATGGTACAATAGATAAGTGCTTTCATGTAAAGAAGATTTGTACCCAAATAATACGCTCAATCAAATATGCATGAATAGCATGGATATAGTGTAAGCTCAGTGATGCAAGGTTTGTTCTATCAATACTCAACACAGTATAGTCAATATAAAGCTCAAGAGTATTCAACACAATACGATTAGTATGATACTCAAGAATAATCAACACAAGCAGTGGCTTGGAATCTAAACAGAATATTCCAACAAAACATCAATATTCCAAGTATACTAGGTAGATAATCAAACTAGTTTCAGAATGGTTTTCTTCAATGAAATAAGTACAAAACTAGTTTGAAAAGATTGCTTGCTTCTTTGAAAAATTCTTTGCACACTAAAAACAAAGCTCTTGGACACTTGCAATGAAATGCAAATATCTCAAGCTTTCTTGGTTTAATCCCATGCGAGATTTACAAAGGAGAAATTCGTGGGATAAACCTAAGCTATGCTCCTAATAAAATGAATTTCAAGCACACACAAAAATAGGAGTATTAGCACGGAGCAATAATGTAACGATCTCAAATTCCTTAATATAAAATGTAGAATAATAAATGGAAAAGTCAACCTGAACCCGTGGGTAACGGTGACACTTGTCAATCACAGCGGAAAACCTAAGCAGCAGTAAAAATAAAATCTCAAACATCCAACCATGAAACATAATACCAAAGTTATCTATATTCCCAAAATACAGTATTTATTTACATTCTTCCAAAACATTTCAAAATACATCTAGCATCCCATAACCAAAACAATTCTGATCCTAGTACATTGCTTTCCCTCCTAACAGGGTAATATCACTAACTCAACGACGGCCTCGACCCGCCGGTCTCTCCGAGTCTCCTGAAAAGTTAATTTAGTTTGGGGGTGAGACACTTCTCAGTAAGAGAAAATAAACTAAATACAGCTGTGTGGCAACATGAATATTTAAGGCAATTATACATATACAGTACATTTCATATTTCTGTAAACATTCATCATATCATACTGAATAATCATATATTTTCATATTTTCAAATAAATCATATCGTACATAAAACATATGTTATAACTAATAATACTGAAAACATACCTAGGATGAATAGCTAGTTGATATCATGTATTACCCCCCATGACGGGTTATGCAGCTCAAAGGCAAAACCCGACAATGGCTGGCCGACCACTGCCAAGTCAAATATGTCTATAAGTACAATGGACTCGCCACACTCTTGTCCGGACTGCCAGGTGAATGTCCACACTCTACTGAAAGCCACATCGACTATCCATCTCCCACCCCCTCGTGCTGAACATATCATAATTACGGCCTCATGCCGAACATATCATACATATCATTCTGAAAATAAATCATTTATCATGTATTTTCAACATCGTAACGTACTATATTCTTTCATAAATTCTCAAAACATATTTCATTCGTATCATTGTCATATCATGATATTCTTCCATATAAAATAATATTCATGCCACACATTTGCTGTATAAAATCATACTTTGCATTCTAAAAATCATAAATTTCTAGCATCTCATACATATATACATTCCAACATAGTAGCAGTATTTTTCTCAAACATACATTTCCTTCGTAATCTAAAGGTATAATGCATGCTTTCCAGAAAATAACTTTTCTCATAAATAATAATAATTTGCATGAAAATAACTGTTTTAGTTCATTCCCTTACCTGACTACTGAGAAAGCCCCTAAAATATGTTAGTCTAACCCTCATAGGATTTCCTGATCAATACCCTGAAACTGAAAACTCCCAGTATTAAACTTCAGTATTTTCACGTATACATCATTTCCTATAACTACCATAAGACCAAATTTGGCTTAAAAAGCCTTACCTCAACTCAGGGATGATTTCCAACTTGCTTTCACCAACGATCCGCTCCGGCAGATATAGAGAGAACTTCCCCAGGAGCATTGTGGTGACTTTAGATTGTCGATCCGGCATAAATTTAGCCCAAAATCGAAGAAAGAGAGAGAGAAAGAGCCGAAGGGGAGAGAGAGAGAGAGGAGAGAGTTAGCTTAGTTAAGAAGTTAAAACTTGGATTTTTGATATTTATAGGATTGGATTCGTCGACGAGCCACGTCATTCGTTGATGAGTCCTTCAATAATTTCATCGATGAAATCCACTCCTCGTCGACGAAATTCAGTTTGTGCAAAAACCACTCTTGGTATTTTCTCATTGACAAAAATCGGCTTCGTCGACGAGGCCTTGTTATGCCCTCGTCAACGAATCACCTGTGTTCGTCGATGAGGCCTCTGGTATTTCTTCTTTATCTTTATTATCTTAAATACCATTTTATTCGGGTTGTCACATTCTCCCCTCATAAAATATCATCCTCGAAATTTACTATTAACGTAATTTATCATCCCTTACTAGGAAAAATGGTCTACTTATGTTATTACTCACCCTCACTTATGGCGAAGGAATACTGTGGTTACATTTCATGTCCTAAGAGATTACATATATTAAAGGAAAACTATCCCAAAAATAAAATACCTCTTACTACTAGAGTATTACATGTACCTGCAAAAGAAAACTACATATTTATTTACCTTTTCTAATTACATTTAAACTTCTTGGAATAATTGCGGATATTTCTGTTTGATCTGCTCCTCGAGCTCCTAAGAAGCCTC
The DNA here is from genome assembly GCF_029873635.1 of Malania oleifera. Classification (NCBI taxonomy): domain Eukaryota; kingdom Viridiplantae; phylum Streptophyta; class Magnoliopsida; order Santalales; family Ximeniaceae; genus Malania; species Malania oleifera. The sequence goes on along the minus strand of NW_026651977.1, from coordinate 36,490 downwards.
TTCTACTGCGTTGTTCTTCCATAGAACTTTTACCAGAGGAATCTTTTTATTACGTAGTTCTTGTTCCTTTCTGTCCAGAATCTGTACTAGTACCTCCTCATAAACTAGCGAGTCACTGAGCTCTAACTTAACATAACTAATAACATGAGAAGGATCTGGGACGTATTTCCTCAACATAGATACGTGAAATACGTCATGTATCCTGGATAGTGTAGGTGGCAAAGCTAGCCTGTAGGCCACCGGCCCCACTTTCTCTAAAATCTCAAACGGACCAATAAACCTAGGGCTAAGTTTACCCTTCTTTCCGAATCTCATAACTCCTTTCAATGGAGCTATCTTCAAAAATACGTGATCACCAGTATCAAATTCCAAATTCTTGCGGCGATTGTCGGCATAACTTTTCTATCGGCTCTGAGCTGCACTAATTCTTTCCTTGATGAGCCAAACCTAATCATACGCCAGCTGTACCAATTCTGGACCCACAACTCTCCGCTCACCTATCTCTTCCCAATACAAAGGAGATCGACATCTCCTACTATACAAAGCCTCAAACGGTGCCATGCCAATACTGGATTGGTAACTGTTATTATATGCAAACTTCACCAGTGGCATGAACTGAGTCTAGCCCCAAAGTCTAAAACACATGCTCGGAGCATATCTTCTAGTATCTGTATCGTCGTCTCGGTCTGCCCGTCTTACTGAGGATAGAATGTCGTGCTAAATGATAACTGAGACCCCTGATCCTCCTGCAAGCTCCTCCAAAATCGTGACATGAATCGTGGGTCTCGATTTGACACAATAGATACAGGCACCCCATGAGAACGAACTATCTCCTAAACATAAATCTCTGCCAATCGGCTGAGGGGATAGTTGATCTTGATAGGGAGAAAATGGGCTGACTTAGTCAACCGGTCTATTATCACCCAAATCGCATTATGGCCATGTGATGTCGACAGCAGCCCTGAAACAAAATCCATAGATATATGATCCCAATTCCACTATGCATAAATAGCGGCTGCAACTAACCCACTAGCCTCTGGTGCTCAGCTTTTACCTGCTGGCACGTCAAGCACTGGGCTACATACTCGACAATCTCTCTCTTCATACCACTCCACTAGTAAAACTCTCGCAGATCCCTATACATTTTCGTACTGCCAGGATGAATCGTATACAAGGGTCTATGAGCCTCCTCTAAAATAGTCCTCCTAATGTTAGCATCAGCAAGAACACATAATCTAGAACGGAACCGTAAAGCTCCGTCATCTGAAATGTTGAATTCCTCTCCCTGACCACTCTGCACTCTATCCATTACCTCTACCAATTATGGATCTTCTTTCTGGGTGGCTTTAATTCTTTCTTGCAGAGTAGGTTATACCACTAGGCTGGTGATACATACTGGAGTATTACTCTATCAAGTCAATGCCGAATCTCTCCAGATCCACCATGATCGGATGCTAGATCTCCATAGCTGCCAACGCTGATACCCCAAACTTCCTACTCAGTGCATCAAGTTCCACGTTTGCTTTTCCTAGGTGGTAACTGATAGTACAGTCAAAATCCTTAATCAATTCTAACCACCTTCTCTGCCTCATATTCAATTCCTTCTGGGTAAAGAAATACTTTAAGCTCTTATGATCAGAGAAAATCTCACATTGCTCACCGTACAAGTAATGCCTCCAAATTTTCAATGCGTATACCACTGCAGCCAACTCAAGATCATGGGTAGGGTAGTTCTTTTCGTATACTTTCAACTGTCTAGACGCATATGCCACCACCCTACCATGCTGCATCAACACACAGCCAAGTCCCTTTAAGGACACATCACTGTAAATAGTATAACCCTCACCCCCAGACGGGATGATCAACATGGGTGCTGTGACTAATCTTTGCTTTAGATCTTGAAAGCTTTGCTCACAGTTGTCATCCCATTCAAATCTGGCATTTTTCCTAGTCAGACGTGTCAGAGGCCCTGATAAAGCTGAGAATACCTCGACAAAATGACGGTAATATCCGACTAACCCCAAGAAACTCCTGATCTCCTAGACATTCCTCAGTCTAACCCAATTCACTACCGCCTCAATCTTACTAGGATCCATAGAAATTCTGTCTCCTGAGATTACATGCCCCAAAAACACAACTTTCTTGAGCCAGAAATCACATTTGCCGAACTTGGCATACAACTTCTTTTCCCTGAGCATTTGTAAAACCTGCCTCAAATGTATCTTGTGCTCCTTATAGCTCCTCAAATAAACTAATACATCATCAATGAAAACAACAAAAAACTGGTCTAAAAATGGATGGAAGATCCTATTCATCAAATCCATAAATATCGCAGGAGCATTCGTCGGACTAAATGGCATAACAAGAAACTCGTAATGCCCATACCTGGTCCTGAAAGCTGTCTTTCATACATCTTCTGCTCTCACCTTTACCTGATAGTAGCCTGACCTGAGATCGATTTTAGAATACACCCGTGTACCCTGGAGTTGATCAAACAAATCATCGATATGGGGTAGAGGATACTTGTTCTTGATTGTCACTTTATTAATCTCTCTGTAATCTATACACATCCTCATAGACCTGTCCTTCTTCTTCACAAACAGCATTGGAGCTCCCCACACTAGGTCATATGAAACCTTTATCAAGTAAATCCTGCAATTGATCTTTCAATTCTTCCAACTCTGCCGACGCCATTCGATATGGTGCTTTAGAAATCGGCATCGTACCTGAAAGTAGATCAATAGGGAAATTTACTTCACGATCAGGCGACAAACCTGGTAATTCATCAGGGAACACATCTGTAAATTCCTTCACCACAGGTGTATTGATAAGATTCAATTCATTTTCTGACATTTCCTTCACAAAAGCCACGAATCCCTGATAGCCACTCTGGAGTAGTCTCCTTGCCTGAATAGTTGAGACCATTTGAGATAAAGATTGCACTCGTGACCTTGTAAATTTGAATTTTGGTTTCCCCGGAGGTCTGAATATCACTTCCCTTGCACGAAAATCTATAATAGTAGAAATAACTGCTAGCCAATCCATGCCAAAGATGATGTCAAACCCGTGCATATCCAGTACCACCGAATCAGCAGATAAAATCTTCCCCTGAACATCAACTGGACAACCACGGAGTATCCTACTACATCTCATCGCTGACCCGGTTGGTGTAGCCACTAACAGTTCAACATCTAATGATTGCATTTTCCGCCCTACATAATTTAACACACCCCAAGGACACAAACGAGTACGTGGCACCAGAATCAAAAAGTGCAATAACTTTAAATGAAAACATATTCACAGTACCTGTCACCATGTCGCCGGTCGCCTCAACATCGCCCAATGTCAAAGAAAAAACCCTAGCTGGGGCCATATTCCTCTGCTGGCCTCCACGTGGCGCCTTGTAGCCTCCTCAAGCAGGTCTAGGAGTAGGAGAAGCACCAATCTGTGTCGGACACTCCCTCATCATATGTCCCGGCTCCCCACACCTGTAGCAGACACCTCGCCTGGCACGACACTCCCCTAGGTGTCTTTTCCCACAAGATGGGCAAACTAGAGATGGTTGTATACCCTGGAAACCACGATTCCCAGTCTCCTGTCTTCGGTCTCTATAATAGCCACCTCTCTTCCATACAGCACGACCGACTCCCTGCTGCGAACCAAAAGGTGTAAATCTCTTCTTCTGTCTCTGTTCCTCAACCTCCAACCGATCACCAATTTCTGCTATAGTGGCTCGGTTAACCAGCTCAGCAAAGTCTTGCAACTTTAGTATCGATACCTGCTTGTATATTTCCCTCCTCAGACCTTTCTCAAACTTTCGTACCTTCTTCCCCTCATTTGGAATGATGTACGAGGCGAAACGAGATAGCTCGATGAATCTCATCGCGTACTGCTGTACTAACAGTTGTCCCTGCTTCAGATTCAGGAACTCCTTAATCTTAGCCTCCTTGGACGGGGCTGGAATATACCTGTCGAAGAATATTTCTTTAAACTGCTACCACGTCATCTCCACATGTATAGTCCTCTGCTGCTCTAAAAGTCTCACTGCTGACCACCATCTCTCGGCCTCCCCAGTCAGCCTATAGGTGGCAAACAACACCTTTTGCTCCTTTAAACACTACAGCATTGCAAATATTTTCTCTATCTCCTGCACCCAGTTTTCAGCGACTACAGGATCTGTCCCTCCTAAGAAAGCCGTAGGACTCGTCTTAATAAACTTCTCTATCGAGCTACCATGGCCTGCTGATGGACCACCCTGTGCCCTTGAATTCCTAGCAATTTCTGTCATAACCTGCTGTGCCATGCTGCATAAGACGACATCTGAAACACTACTCCCAGTGCCTGAGGGTCTAGCACCCTCACTCCCGCTAGCGTAGGCACTATTACCACCAGGGTCCATCCTGAAAACAAATAACTTAACATAGAATCCCCCTTCTCTATACATATCACTCAACTCATATAGTATATTTTCCTAATTAATTCATCTCTCCTGATCTTAATTGAAGGCTCAATCCTGCAACCTAGATACCCAACCTGATGATAGTTTACCATGAATTTCCTGAAATCGTCACCCCAGGAAAATCACACAAACCACTATGGAAGTCTTGCATCTAGACTACAAAACCAGACCTCAAATCCCCTTATCCTATACTCTGGTATTATTACTACTGCACTCTAGAGTCTACAGAACCTAGTATCCTAGGCTTTAATACCAAACTGTAACGTTCTCAAATTAATTAATATAAAATGTAACATAATAAATGAAAAAGTCAACTCGAACCCGTGGGTAACGGGGACACCTGTCAATTATAGCAGAAAACCTAAGCAGCAGTAAAAATAAAATCTCAAACATCCAACCATAAAACATAATACCAGAGTTATCTATATTCCCAAAATACTGTATTTATTTACATTCTTCTAAAACATTTAAAATTACATTTAGGATCCCATAACCAAAACAATTCTGATCCTAGTACATTGCTTACCCTCCTAACAGGGTAATATCACTGACTCAACGGCGGGCTCGACTCGCCGGTCTCTCTAGGTCTCCTGAAAAATTAATTTAGTTCGGGGGTGAGATACTTCTCAGTAAGGGAAAATAAACTAAATACAGCTGTGTGACAACATGAATATTTAAGGCAATTATACATATACAATACATTTCATATTTCTATAAACATTCATCATATCATACTGAATAATCATATATTTTCGTATTTTCTAATAAATCATATCGTACATAAAACATCTGTTATAATTAATAATACTGAAAACATACCCAAGATGAATAGCTAGCTGATGTCATGTATTACCCCCATAACGGGTTGTGCAGCCCGAAGGCAGGACCAGACAATGGCTGGCGGACCACTGCCGAGTCAAATATGTCTGTAACGCCACACCCTGGTATGGACTGCTAGATGGACGTCCACACCCTACTGAAAGCCACATCGACTATCTATCTTCCACCCCCTCGTGGGGTGGTTAGCACTAATCTGAACATAGATATCTGATTTATATATAGCTACGGTACCGAACTCCTGAACTGAAGTAAACTAACATCCGGGTTCTGATAACATATAATATAGTATATTTCATAATTTCATAAATATGGTCTTGCGCCGAACATTTCATAATTACGGCCTCGTGCCGAATATATCATAATTACGGCCTCGTGCCGAACATATCATAATCACGGCCTCGTGCCAAACATATCATAATCACGGCCTCGTGCTGAACATATCATAATTATGGCCTCTTGCTGAACATATCATACATATCATTCTGAAAATAAATCATTTATCATGTATTTCCAACATCATAATGTACCATATTCTTTCATAAATTCTCAAAACATATTTCATTCGTATCATTGTCATATCATGATATTCTTCCATATAAAATAATATTCATGCCACACATTTGCTGTATAAAATCATACTTTGCATTCTAAAAATAATAAATTTCAAGCATCTCATACATATATACATTTCAACATAGTAGCAGTATTTTTCTCAAATGTACATTTCCTTCACATGCTTTCTAGAAAATAACTTTTCTCATAAATAATAATAATTTGCATGAAAATAACTGCTTTAGTTTATTCTCTTACCTGACTACTGAGAAAGCCCCTAAAATATCTTGGTCTAACCCCGTAGGATTTCCTGATCAATACCCTAAAACTGAAAACTCTCAGTATTAAACTTTAGTATTTTCATGTGTACATCATTTCCTATAACTACCATAAGACCAAATTTGGCTTAAAAAGCCTTACCTCAACTCAGAGATGATTTTCAACTTGCTTTCACCAACGATCCGCTCTGGCAGATTTAGAGAGAACTTCCCCAAGAGCATTGTGGTGACTTTAGTTGTCGATCCGACATAAATTTAGCCCAAAATCAAAGAAAGAGAGAGAGAGAGAGAGTGAGAGAGAGCCGAAGGGGAGAGAGAGAGAGAGAGGAGAGAGTTAGCTTAGTTAAGAAGTTAAAACTCAAATTTTTGATATTTATAGGAAATGGATTAGTCGACGAGCCACGTCATTCGTCGACGAGTCCTTCAATAATTTCATTGACGAAATCCACTCCTCGTCGACAAAATTCAGTCTGTTCAAAAAACCCTCTCGGTATTTTCTCGTCGACGAAAATCGGCTTCGTTGACGAGGCCCTGTTATGCCCTCATCGACGAATCCCCTGTGTTCGTCAATGAGGCCTCTGGTATTTCTCCTTTCTTTTTATTATCTTAAATACCATTTTATTCGGGTTGTCACAAATAATCACATAAACAAAGATGGAACTCTTGCACTCTCGAATTTTATCAAAGGGATGCAAGTTTGAAAGTGTTAGGGCACAAAATGGATTTTTTCAAGATAGAGAGAATTTTTGCTAATCACTTTTCTTAATCACCCCTTAATTAAGCAAATGAACTCATATTTATAGCCAGGTAAAAAATTATTACTGTTCGGGATATAATGGGCATTATTAAAAAGTCTCAAAAGATTAAAATTCAATTACCCCGAAATAACCCTGTTTCACCACGGTTAATTTATTTTAACCGGCTAGAGTTCGGGTGGCTAAACCGAGGTTTGGTCGCCCAAACAGACACAACAATAGAAGTGTTCTAAGCTAATTCGGTCGCCCGTGTCTTGGTTCGGCAACCCTAACAAAAGTTGGAAACATTTGTTCATAGGTTAGGGTGCCTGGTCCTGGGTTCGGTTAACCGAACTAGGCCATTCGATCGCCCGAGCCACTTTTTGAATTGCGGTGGTCGGTTGCCCGAGTTGGTGGGATGTTCTTCTCGAGGCGTTCGGGCGCCTAAGGAAAATATGCACAATTAAGGTTCGGTCACTTGAGGGTAGGTCAACATTTTGACCTTCAAGGTTTGGGCGCCCGAGGAGTTTTGTACTCTAAAGGTTCGGTTGCCCGACCCCTCTTAGCTTGCTTAGATATGATCAATTTCAGTACAATTATTTCACACTCATATTTTATGCAATGTGTGTGTGAGTGTTGGAGCCTAGGGTCTTGCTATGGTCTTAGTTGAGCTTATACTATATCTTGTGTGCATGATGTGCATGTGATAAGCATACATCCACATGCCTAAGTTACTATTATAGACCCATATTATTACAGACCGATATGAATTTCAATTACAAATTACAAATCTTCACGGTCTTCTTGTTTCCTCAAGTCTCCTTCCTTGGAATATTAATTTGAACCTACACAAGCACTTGTCAATCATCAAAATATCAGTATTTGTCATTATCAAAATCGGGTGTGACCTATAAGGTCAACATTCTCCCCCTTTCTGATGATGACAAATACACCATGCAAAAATATGGGTATAGCCTAAGACGGCTCCCCCTATTAATATGCATCCAATTTATTTTAGCCAAATTAATTATTTTACTCATATTTATTTTTGCCTCTCCATCTCCCCCTTTTGTCAATAGCAAAAAGGGCTGTAAGAGTGAACACTCTAGGCAATGGATAAATGTTAAATTTAAACATGAGACATTTTGGAAAGATTTAGAAAAAAATTTCAGTATAGTGCCGTTTGTAAATCGAACTTTCCAAAAATAAATCCTGTATAAATGTAACCTGTTTGGGTGTAAATATTTCCTAACAGTTTATCAACAACTACTCAAACAATTTAACATAGTCCAACAATCCAGTATAAAATTCAAAGTCATCATGAAGTGGACAAAAGAGTTGTGCAATACAAGTAATAATCAATATTCATTGCATTCAATGTTATCATGCTTTAGATATATGTATATATATATATATATATATATATATATATATATATATATATGACATGTGTACATGAGCTATAGTCAACGTCCACAAAGTCTAAAGCAAGAAGGCAAATCAACAGTGATGTTAGTTGCTAAGACTTATAAGTTTCATATGAAAGCTCCCCCTTAATTTATGCAAACCATGAAATATCTAGGAAGCTTCTCTACTATGCATCAGACCTAACTCACGTCTAATTTGTATGAACCTATCTTCGGGAAGTGGTTTAGTTAGTATATCCGCCCATTGTTCATTAGTGCATGCAAACTCAAGAGCCACATCTCCTTTTTACACGTGATCACAAAGAAAGTGATGTCTAATCTCGATATGTTTAGTTCATGAATGTGAGATAGGATTTTTAGAGATTTTGATTGCACTAGTATTATCACATTTAATCGGTATTGTTTCATAGTGCAATCCAAAATCCACAAGTTGTTGTTTCATGTAAAGAGTTTGGGCACAACAACTTCAAGCCGCAATATATTTTGCTTCGGCTGTGGATAAGGCGACTGAGTTTTGCGTCTTGAAGAACCAAGAAACAAGAGATTGTCCTAAATAATGACAAGTGCCACTAGTACTCTTTCTATCAACCTTACTACTGGCAAAGTTAGCATCTGTATAACTCACAATCTCAAAGGATGTATTCTTAGGGTACCATAAGCCTAACTCTATAGTCCTAACTAGATACCTAAGGATTCTTTTAACATCTTTTAGATGAGATTCCTTAGGGGCAGCCTGAAAACTAGCACACATACACACACTAAACATAATCTCAGGCCTACTAGCAGTGAGATATAGGAGACTCCTAATCATGCCACGATACAGTTTTACATCAACAGTGATCCCTTTCTCATCTTTATCAAGCTTAATGGAAGAATTCATAGGAGTACCAAGAATTTTACAATCTTCCATATTAAAGTTCTTTAGTGAATCCCTGATATATTTAGATTGGCATATGAAAGTTCTATTTTTAGCTTGTTTAATCTGCAACCCTAATAAGAAACTAAGCTCACCCATCATGCTCTTTTCAAACTCACTTTGCATGCATTTGGAAAATTCATTACACAACTCATCATTAGTTGCTCCAAAAATGATATCATTCACATATATTTAAACAAGGGGCATATCATCATTTTTAGACTTGATGAAGAGTGTAGTGTCAATCTTGCCACGGGTGAACCCATTTTCTAGTAGAAAACCACTAAGCCTCTCATACCAAGCTCTAGGAGCTTGTTTCAATCCATACAAGGCCTTTGACAATCGGTAAACATGATCTAGATGTTTATGATTTTCAAAATCGGGTGGTTATTCTACATATACTTCTTCATTAATAAAGCCATTTAGAAAAGCACTTTTAATATTCATTTGAAACAATTTGAAATTTTTAAAAGTGGCAAAAGCAAGTAGCATACGAATGGCTTCTAACCTAGCAACAGGAGCATATGTTTCAACAAAGTCAATCCCTTCCTACTGGTTATAACCTTGGGCAACTAATCTAACCTTATTCCTAGTTACTACCCCATTCTCATCTTTCTGATTTCTGTATACCCATTTAGTTCCAATGATGGTACGATCACTAGGCCTAGGTGTCACGACCTACTCACTATCCACATATTTTTTTTTTCATAATAATAAAATCATTACCACACATCTCATATCCCAACTCAGCAGGTCACAATCCACCTGGACCCATGGGTACCAAGGATATATCAGAAGATACAGCAGAAGCCCTAGCAGCAGAAAACATACAATAACATGCATCTCATCATTTCATATATCACAATATACCAGAGTTACTACAATCGCTGTACTTCCATATATACGTCCCAAAAATAAATTTTGGGGACAAATCCCACAAAACCTAACTATCCTTACCAAAAACTTACCCTTCAAAAAGGGCAGATGTCGAGCACTAGATCAGTGGGGCTTTTCTAGCTCTCCTATTTGGGACTCCTGAAAAATTTATAAAATTTAGGGGTGAGACACCTCTTAATAAGGGAAATAAATTAATACCAGTGTGTGACAACATGAGTAATCCGTGTTCTACATAAACCATACATAATATATTCAGTACTGTTTTATCAAATCTGGGAAAACATATATATAAATCAACACATGGCAGAACATACTGCATTTTCATAACATATCTCATCTCATATCATAAGAATAACATAAAAACATTCCTGGTAGGTTAGCTGGCTGTTGTCATGTATTACCCCCACATGACTGGGTTGTGTGGCCCGAAGGTGGGACCTGACAATGGTTGGCTGACCACTGTCAAGTCAAACAGTAGTTTGTAGGTCTGATGGGTCTGCCAGACTTGGTCCGTACACCAGGGGCAATCATCACACTTCTTATAAACCACATCGACCATCCAATCTCACACCACTCCGTACAGCGGCGTTAACACAAATATCATGATCACGAAGACCATGGACACATAGCAACGGTACCGTGCAAGTGCTAGCCTAAACCAAGCCAACCAGGTTATTGATATCATATAATATATATTCTAAAATGGTGATACATGGATATCTCATATCATTAATTTTCACATTAATCATATCATTTTGCATATATACATATATCATGAAAATTATCGGCTCGTACGCCAGTATTACACATTTTATCATAACTCGGCCTGTATGCCGGCAAAACATAGCATAGCTCGTACGCTGGCAAATCACAATCACATAGCACGACCCGTACGCCGGAAAACATAGCATAGCCCGTAGACTGGCAAATCACATCACATAGCATGACCCGTACGCCTGAAAAACATATAAAATCTTGGCTCGTACGCCGGTTTTTCCATCATAAAAATCCATATCATTCACATTCCCAGAAAGCAGTATTTAACAACATTTATACTCATGCCACACGAATAAGTTTTTCACATATTCAATATACCATCATTTTAACAATATTTTCCGAAACATAGATCATACATATAAATATATTTATTTTCCTGAAACCAAATGATACATACATATATATATACATGCGTTTTCTCAAAATGAACTAACTTAGTTTATCCCCTTACTTGATTCCTAGGAAGCCTCTAAGAAAATCTTCCCTACACCTGCAGGGTTTCCAACTCAACACCCTAAAAATGGAAATTACCAGTATTAAAGTTCAGTATTTTCATGCGCACAACATTTCTGATAACTAGCGCAAGACCAAATATGGCTTAAAAAGCCTTACCTCAACTCTGGGATGATTTCCAACTAGCTTTTACCAACGATCTGCTTTGGCAGATTTGGAGAGAAATTCCCTAGGAACATCGTGGTGACTGTGGATTGTAGATCCGGCGAAGATCTGGCCCGAAATCGACGAAAGAAAGAGGGAAAATCGAAGGGGAGAGAGAAAGAGATGGAAAACTTAGCTTCGTTTGTAAGTTAAAAATTCAGATTTTTCTATTTATAGACAAGGGATTTCGTCGACGAGTCCTTCATTAAATTCATCGATGAGACCCTGTATTCGTCGACGAAATTCAGGCTACCCCAGAACCTCTCTCGGTATTTTCTTGTTGATGAAGCCCTGTGTTCATCGACGAATTTTCTTATGCACTCGTCAATGAGGCCCTGTATACGTTGACGAGTTCTGGCCATTTCCTTGAAATTATGGTTATCCCCTAAAATGTGATGTCGTTGACGAACGCTATTTAAATCTCATTTTTATTCGGGTCGTTACACTAGGAACTAGAGTCCACACTTTACTTCTTTCAAATTGATTAAGTTCTTCTTGCATGGACATTACCTAAGACTCATCTTCTATGGCTTCTTTAATATTTTTAGGTTCTTCTTGGGATAGCAAAGCAGAATGATTCACTAGATTTCTCAAGAAGGATCTTGTGGCTACTCCATGGGATGGTTCGCCTATGATTTGATCTATAGGATGATTTCTAGTGAATTGCCAATCTCTAGACAGTTCTTGGTTTTCATTTTCATTATCTTCAGATGATTTTTCATTTGCTTCCTGATTTTCACTTGCATTGTTTTCAATAGACATTTTTTCAAAGCATTTTCTAATATCAATATCATCTTCATCATCTTTATTCAAAAATAGATTAGATTCATCAAACACAACATGAATAGATTCAATTACTATTAATGTTCGTTTATTGAAAACCCTATATGCTTTGCTATTGAGTGCATAGCCTAGGAACGTGCCTTCGTCAGATTTAGAATCAAATTTTCCTAAGTGTTCATTATCCCTAAGCACAAAGCATTTACAACCAAACACATGAAAGTAGGAAATATTAGGCTTACGGTTGTTCCACAGTTCGTAAGGAGTTTTATTAATCGAAGGTCTAATCATCACCCTATTCATAACATGGCATGCAGTATTAATGGCCTCGGCCCAAAAATATTTAGGTAAGTTATGCTTATTTAGCATAGTTCTACCCATTTCTTGTAATGACCTATTCTTTCTTTCTACTACACCATTTTGTTGAGGTATCCTAGGTGCAGAGAAGTTATAGGATATGCCCTCTAAGTCATACTATTTCTCTATGCCTTCATTTTTGAATTTTGTGCCTCTATCACTTCTTATGTGAGTTATTTTATATCCCTTTTCATTCTGAATTCTCCTACAAAGTTTAGTGAACTGTTTACATGATTCATTTTTATGTGCAAGAAACAACACCCATATAAATATAGAGAAGTTATCCATGATTACAAAAGCATAAGATTTACCACCAAGACTTTGCATAGAATTGGGTCCAAACAAATCTAGGTGAAGCATCTCTAAAGGTCTAGTAGTAGATATGAATTTATTTTTCTTAAAACTAGATTTGGTTTGCTTACCCATTTGACATGCATCACAAATTTTATCCTTTACAAAAGACATTTTAGCCAAACCCTTAACTAGTTCTTTCGTAACAAGTTTAGACAACAAGTCCATGCTAGCATGTCCTAATCGCCTATGCCACAACCAACTAGCTTCATTTACACCAGAAAAACAAGTGATTTTTTGTGAAGCTAAGTTATCAAGGGAAGTAGTATAGACATTTTCATGGTGGTTTGCAGTAAAAAGCACTGTGTGATCTAATCTATCTTCTACTATGCATTTATTATTTTCAAAAGATACTTTATATCCTATGTCACACAACTGACTTATGTTAAGTGGATTATGCTTCAACCCATCAACAAACAACAGAACATTGTCAATAGTAAGAGAAGAATCCTCACCAACCTTACCTACCCCGATGATACGTCATTTGGCATTGTCACCAAATGTCACATAGCCTCCATCCCTGGGAACAATTGAAGTGAATTTTCCCTTGTTGCTGGTTATGTGCCATGAGCACCCACTATTCAAGTACCATCGGTCTTTAGAGGAGGACGATCTTAGGTATACCTGCAAAATAAGTTAAGTAACTGATGCTGGTCCCCAAATTTTGTTGGGTCCATGGGGGTTAGTAGCAAGATCTCCCTTAACTACCCATACTTTCCTAATTCTAGCATGTTTATTCCTAAGTGGACAATCAAACTAAATGTGACCAATTTGTTTACATTTAAAACATCTTAATATGCATTTAAGCTCTTTAGGAGGAATATGAGATTTTGACTCACGTGTAAAGTGTCCTAGGTAAAGATTAGGTCGTCTAACATTTTCAACACCATTAAACCAAGACCCTCTTTACTTAAGGAGTTTCTTTGGGCACCAAGTAATTTTTCAAAATTATCTTTGCCCTTGGTGAATTTAAAAATGATTTTGGAGCTATCCTCCAATTTCCTCTACAACTCAACAATAGTGGCATCTTTTTCTTTTAAACTAGAGACATAAAAGGTTTTTGCCATATTAAACAACTTTGACTAATTTTCACATTTCTTTTTCAAATCATTATTTTCCTTGGTTATTTTGCCTAACAATTTAGAAACACGAATATATTCAAACTGTAATTCTCTAAATGTAGGCATGCAATCAGAATCACAATCATCAGATGAGCAGTATGAAGACAATGAACTAGAAGACAATACCTGATCCTTGTATACCATCAAGCATAGATTGGCGACCTCCGAGTCGCTGTGATCTGATTCTGTCACTACTACTGAGTTTGTCCCATGAAGTCCCGGCCTTCATGGCTTTCTTCTTTTTCTTAGCCTCCTTCTTCAGTAGTGGGCAGTCAGGTTTAATGTGCCTTACCTTGTTACAATTATAGCACATAGGAGCAGTTGATTTTTCTTTTCTTTTGCTAGAATCTCCCTTCTCAATAGTAGACTCTCTATATTTTTTAAAGGGCTTCCTGTTCTTCCTAAAAAATCTACTAAATTTTCTAGTTAGCATAGCCATTTCATCATTAGTGTCAGATTCACTGCACTCATTAGATGTGTTAGTGGAGGCTTTCAATAAAGTAACCTTCTTAGTACTATTATGCTCATTAAGTCTCTCATTTATGCTCAAGTCATATGTGATCAGGGAACCTATCAATTCATCTAGGGTCATGGCTTTAAGATCTTTACCCTCAACAATGGCAGTAGCCTTGACTTCCCAAACATGAGGTAAGCCTCTAAGGATCTTCCTAATCATTTCATATGTGGGATAGGTCTTTCCTAATGCATGCAGTGAGTTTATAATGTGTGTTAATCTGGTGTACATGCTCTGAATGGACTCACCTATATTCATCCTAAATGCCTCATACTCACTAGTCAACATATCTATCCTACTGTCCTTCATGTCTCTAGTACCCTCATAAGTGACCTCTAACTTATCTCATATTTCTTTTGCAGTAGAACATGCCATAATTTTGTTAAATTCATTTACATCAAGACTTCAATATAAAATATTCATGGTAGTGGCATTAAGACTAACAACTTTCATATCATCATCATCATACTCATCCTCAGTTTTAGGAACCCTAGCTGCACCCTCTATTTTCATAGGGACATAGTTTCCCTTAGAGACTATCCTCCACGCCTTCCAATTAGTATTCTGAAGGTAGATGAGCATCCTTTGTTTCCAGAAGGTGTAATTGATACCACTAAAAATAGGAGGTCGTGTGGAAGATGATCCCTCAGGGAAAGGGGTCACGAAGCTATGAGCCATATGTAATCTTTTTGTAAAATAACAACTAGTCTATGCAACGTGGTTTTGATACCAATTGTTAGCTTTACCGTGATCCCAAGAGGGGGGGGGGGTGAATTGGTATTTTTAAATTTAATCCCTAGGTGAATGTTCTAACACCAGTATGTTCACAACCTTAAGGACAACCTAGTGCAAATAAAGTAAATATACCAGAATTTAAATAAAGCAATTTATTTAACACCACATGCACCAGAAAGCACCAAAGAAAAAGTGACACATAGAGATGTTATCGAGGTTTGGCCAATTGCCTACATCCCCGCCTTGTCTCACTAGCACAAGGATTACCACTATAACTTGCTCAATTAAATGGTGGAGCGACACCTATACAAACCAGGTCAATTCAAGGGCTGACCTCAACCAGTACATACAATCCTTACCGGATTGGATTACCGCCCTCTCAGGCCACGCCTAGAAACACTCAGATTTTACAATCAAATGGTACAACAGATGGGTGCTTTCACATAAAGCAGATTTGTACCCAAATAATATGCTCAATCAAATATGCATCAATAGCATGGATATAGTGTAAGTTCAGTGATGCAAGGTTTGTTCTATCAATACTCAACATAGTATAGTCAATATAAAATTCAAGAGTATTCAACACAATACGATCAGTATGATGCTCAAGAATAATCAATACAAGCAGTGGCTTGGAATCTAAATAAAATATATCAACAAAACATCAATATTCCAAGTATACTAGGTAGATAATCAAACTAGTTTCAGAATGGTTTTCTTCAATGAAATAAGCACAAAGATAGTTTGAAAAGATTGCTTGCTTGTTTGAAAAATTCTTTGCACAAAAAAAAAAAAAAAAAAAAAGCTCTTGGACACTAGAAATGGAATGCAAATATCCCAAGCTTTCTTGGTTTCATCCCACACGAGATTTACAAAGGAGAAATCCATGGGATAAACCTAAGAGAAATCCATGGGATAAACCTAAGTTATGCTCCCAATAAAATGAATTTCAAGCACACACAATAATGGGAGTATTAGCACGAAGCAATAATCACACAAACAAAGATGGAACTCTTGCACTTTCGGATTTTATCAAAAGGATGCAAGTTTGAAAGTGTTAGGGCACAAAATGGATTTTCAAGAGAGAGAGAATTTTTGCTAATCACTTTTCTTAATCACCTTTTAATTGAGCAAATGGACTCATATTTATAGCCAGGTAAAAAATTATTACCGTTCGGGATATAATGGGCATTATTAAAAAGTCTCAAAAGATTAAAATTCAATTACCTAAATAACCCTGTTTTACCACGGTTAATTTATTTTAACCAGCTGGAGTTCGGGTGGCTGAACTGAGATTCGGTCGTCCAAACAGACACAACAATAAAAGTGTTCTAAGCTAATTCGGTTGCCCCGTGTCTTGGTTTGGCAACCCAAAAAAAAGTTAGAAACATTTGTTCGTAGGTTAGGGTGCCCGGTCCTGGGTTCGGTTAACCGAACTATTCCATTTAGTCACCCGAGCCACTTTTTGAACTGAGGTAGTAGGTTGCCCGAGTTGGTAGGATGTTCTTCTCGAGACGTTCGGGCGCCTGAGGAAAATATGCACAATTAAGGTTCGGTCACCCGAGGGTTCGGGCACCCGAGGAGTTTTGTACTCCAAAGGTTCAGTTGCCCGACCCCTCTTAGCTTGCTTAGATATGATCAATTTCAGTACAATTATTTCACACTATATTTTATGCAATGTGTGTGTGAGTGTTGGAGCCTAGGGTCTTGCTATGGTCTTAGTTGAGCTTACACTATATCTTATGTGCACGATGTGCATGTGATAAGCATACATCCACATGCCTAAGTTACTATTACAAACCCATATTATTACAATCCGATATGAATTTCAATTACAAATTACAAATCTTCACGGTCTTCTTGTTTCCTCAAGTCTCCTTCCTTGGAATATTAATTTGAACCTGCACAAGCACTTGTCAATCATCAAATATCAATATTTGTCATTATCAAAACCGGGTGCGACCTATAAGGTCAATAACGGTAGTACCCAACTATCCCCAAGAAACCCCTAATCTCCTAGACGTTTCTCGGTCTAATCCAATTCACTACCGCCTCAATTTTACTAGGATCCACAAAAATACCATCCTCTGATATAACATTTGTTGACCCTATAAGTCATGCCCGATTTTGATAATGAAAAATACCTATTATATTTAATGGGTGTTTGACGTTATGTGCAGGAACTCTAATTGATAGATCATAATGCACAAAGAGAGATTGAAGTTGAAGACCCAATTTCTATTGCATTGTATTTCATTTTTATACAAAGGGTCTGTAATAGTAAATAGGGATTGGTTTGTAATAATCACACACACATCACAAGCATGATCTAATAAGTAAGCTCAAACCAAACTCAAACTAAAAAGTATAAGCTCAAAACTATAGTTGGACCTTAGGGAACACCCTTCAGTTGACCTTCGGTCGACCGACACCAAATTTTTTCGGTGTCTTAAAGAAGGACTTAGAAATGACCCTAGGACACTCACACACTCACTTGTATGTGTCATACTTTTGAATAGGGTGTTTTCTGTTTGAAACAAGACTGAATTGCACAAAATGTGCATCTTCGGTCAACCGACCATTTATGTTCATTTGGCCCCCGGTCGACCGAACCTGGTTCGGGTCAACGGGATGACCACATCCCGGTCGATCGAACTCTTGTAGTTCAAATGACCCCGGTCGATCGAACCTCCCTGAACTCAATATTTTGACTTCCTGGTCAACCAAGATAAAATTTTATATGACCAACTTGGTCGACCGAGTTCCCACGTGTGGGAACTCAACGGTCTGGTCGACTGACATGCATAGTTCAAAATCAGCTTGGTCGACCGAACTTCATAAATATTGAAAAATTACCTCGGACATACATGTTCGGTCGACCGAACGGGCAGTTCATTTTTGGCATGGTCGACCGAACCCCAAGAACTTTAATCGACCAAACTTCTCCTGGTCGAACGGTGCTCTTGGGTTGGACCCATTTTTTTACCGTGGTTAACTTTTTTAAACGAGATTAAATTAATTTATTGTTAAAACGTTCCTAATTATTCCAACCATGTCCCTAACGATTATATTTCTGGGGAAGTCTATAAATAACCCCCTCATTTGGAATAATTAGCGGGGGATTAGCAAGCTTGTTTAAGAAAAATCCTTTGATTCTGAACAAGCTAATGAGTACAATAAAAATTCCTAAGACATATTCATATGATAAAACTTGAACCTTGGTATGTATGTAATGATAAAATCGTTATATGAATGTTATGCTTCATAAATTTACCTTTTAAATCAATATCTCCCAAAAATGATTTTATAAATAAATGCTTTGGAGAAACGTATGATTCGGTTCCAGAATACTTTATGCAAGATTAGAAAATAAGATCCTTTCAAAAATAATTTTTAATAATATGCAGATTTATGTTCTTGCTATCAATAATTTTTCAAGTTGAATCTTTGAATAAATATACGACCTTGAATATTGCAAAGATTTAAACACTATGTTCCAAAAATAATATTCCTCAAGGATATGTATTTAGAGGCTCTTAGTATTTGCAATCAAATAATTCCAATCTCTCAGAATGAACATTCAAGAATAAGTTTGTGAGATGAAAAGATCTTTGAATATTATGCGGATATAAGTTCTTGCTATCAAATAACTCGTACAATTAAATCTTTGAATAAAAATGTGACTTTGAATATTTTAAAGATTTAAATAGTATTTTTCAAATACTTTTTGCACCAATAGGATAGATCTCTTTGAATAAAAATACAACTTTGAATATCACAAGGATTCAAACTTTAGAAAGTTATTCCCAAAAGATTTTCCAAAAAAATAACTATGGGAAAATAAGTTTCTTACTCGCAAAAAGATTTTTCAATAAATGAATAATGGAGAAGATGATCGATTAATAAAAAATTGAAAGATCAATAAGCTATTTTTCCAAACCTAAAGATCAAACCTAGATTTAGCTGAAGTAACACGTGTATTTGCTTATATCTTGAATATGCGATTGCCCAAGTAAAAGTGTGTTATTTGCAGTGCAGGCAATGATTCTTAGCAAGAGTATTCAAAATTTCTCAAGAGATATGCAAGAATGTTCAAGTCTCCCAATATTATGCAAAAAGTGAGGCACTAGGATTTCTAGGTTAATTTTATAAGAGTTCTCGGCCTTAGATGGATTTATGGCCATTGGATCAATTTATTTAAAAGAAATTGACGTTCTGCGTAAGCGACCTTCAGTGTTTTGGATATAAATTTTACTATATAACTCCAAATTCCCATCAATGTGACGTAAGAAACATGAAGGGAATTTTTCTACTATGTACACCTTTCAGTGTTTTGGCCATAATCTTTTCTATACGATTCAAAATTGGACATTCCTAGTATCAACAAAAAGCTAAGAGAACATCCCATAACTTTCATGTTGAGCACCCTTTAAGAAAATTGATTAAGAAAATTGATCATTTTACTGTTCGATCAACTGGCTGGTTGACTAACCCCTTTGTAAAAATTAGTTTTTGCCTTCTTTTAACTTCAAAACCATTTAAAAACATTTGTATAAGTTAGGATGTTTATAAAAAATATTTTCCATGTTACAAGGAGGTCCTATGGTCAATCTAAGGTCATATTTGAGCTTCAAATTTCATTATACAATATGTGTAAATACATTCAATTTCTAAATACCCATTCCCATGAAGATCTTGGACTTGACGCTTGCATCTTCATTCTTCTACACGACCATAAACTGACCTTAGATCCCAAAACCTTTCATGAAAAATCCCCTAAATAAAAAAGCATACTCATACATATAGGGGTGAATTTTTTAAGGACAAATCAGGGCAAAAACTTGGACTTTCAATGACCTCGGTCAACTGACCCTTGAGCGTTATAAATGCCTCATTCGACGGATCCTTCATTTCTGGTCAGTTTAGTAGGCCTCGGCTGACAACCAATATTTCCCTTAAGATTTCCAATCGACCGGCCATGAACTCTTAGCAATTTCTAATGCTCATTCAACCGATGAAAATGAATTGAGTTGAGCCTCAGTCGATCGAACTACGAAAGCTTGGAATTTGCCTTTGGCTCAACTGATCGGCACCTTGCCCAGCCAACCGAGGCTCACTAAAAATTTGAAATTTACATAGGTCAACCAACTGGTGGCTTGCACGGTCGACCAACCCTCTCGGGTAGGCTAACATTTGACTGGTGGCCGGTCGGCTAACCGATGCCTTCACCAGTTGTCCGACCCTCTCAAGTTGCGCAATCTTTTCTGCGCTAAACACAATTATTTTCACAATTAAACGTTTCTAAAATTCCCATTGTGTCCCTAACGATCATAATTTTTTGGAATTGTATATATAGCCCATCTTATAGCTTGATTAGCACTTTTAATTAGCAAAAAAATTCTCACAAAATATTTTGTGCTATTCTTGTTATGCTCCCACAAACAAGCATTCATTTCACTCTCTTTCTTATACTTTTTTGCAAAATCCAGTTTGAAATAGAGCATTAAACTCATCTCCTTCACTTACACATTGATTGTAACTTGAAGAGAGGTTGAGTACTCATTCTTGAGAGCATTTCACATACATTTCAAACCTTACACTCTCATTCATACATTAATCTTTGAAATTAATTTTTAGAGAGTAATCTTGAGTTCTTCCCATATTATTTGATTCATAAATATTTTTGGGAAGACTCACTATAGCTTGTGAATCTTTACATTCTCGTTGCATGATTCAAAGGTTTGTATTGTGTTCTATTTGAAATATATTTTTGGCAAGCTAAACCCTAATAGCTCTCAAACTTCTTATTTGAAAAAAATTTTGAGATATTATTTGGGTTCTAGAGATCTTTTGATAATAAACTTAGTGAACATTATATATCTTGAATCAAAGATCATTTTATAATACTCTCACACATTCTCTTACATATATACATTTTTTTAAGAGATATCATGTTAACTCTATTTAAGCTTAATCTCCCATTATACAAGAGTGTATTGAGCTTTATTTTGTACATCCCTTGCTTGTTGTATAAGCATTACATTTGTACACAAAAACTTTCATATTGTTGCATTCCCCGCGTGTGGTCGGAAGAGGAATGCACTATCCTATAAGGTGCATAGGTGTGGCTCAAGCATGGTTAAGTGAGTTAGGAAGCACCGTCCTATAAGGTGTAGGTTTGGTTCTGCCCAGCAAGTGAACGAGAGAGTCTCCATCCTATAAGGAGAGGTTGTAAACGGCGTCACTCCGCCTGGAAAGTGAGCATTTTAGTGAATCCTCAAGTTGGTTGGCTTGATGCAAGGATGTAGGCACTGTTGCCGAACCTCGATAAAAACTGCGTGCCACTCTTCCCTTACACTCTTTATATTCCAGTATTTGCATACTTACATTTATCTACTGATATTATTATTTGTGCATTTTAAATATTAATCTATGTATGATTGAGATATACCAGAATTATGATATCTATGTAAATCATTCAAATGCTCATATATTTACTGGATTAACAATTGATTAGAAAAGACCCTAGGTTTTGTTATACTGATTGTGGCTATCAAAATAGTACACTTGACCTAGAAATTTTAAAATCTCCAATTCACCCCTGTTCTTGGGATTACACCAAAAATCACAGTGATTTGTTATCGAGGTTCGACCACAGTGCTTACGTCCCCGCCTCAAGCTAACCAGCAAAAGGATTCACTAAATGTTCACTAAACCAGTTGGAGCGATGCTGTTTACAGTCTCTCCTTATGGGGCAGAGACTCCCCAACTCAAATTATGGGGCTGCGCCACAACCTACAACAACACCTTACAGGTTGGTGCTCCAAGCTCACCTAATCGGGCTTGAGCCACACCGGTGCACCTTACAGGTTAGTGCCTTCTTCTTCTGACGATCTCACACAAGGAATACAAAGAAGATAAAAGTTTTGTGTATAAATGAGGTGCTTCTACAACAACAAAATGATGTACAAAATGAAGCTCAATACACTCTTGTATGATGGGAGATAAAGCTCAATGGAGATTTTGTAGTTTATATGAAAAATCCCAAAAAGGTAATATATATATATATATATATATATATATATATATATGTGTGTGTGTGTATGTGTGTGTGTGTGTGTGTGTGTGTGTGTGCGAGAGTATGATCTTTGATTCAATAAATAATGCTCACTAAGTGTATTATCAAAAGATATTTAAGAGCCCAAACAATATCTCAAAAGATGTTTTTCAAATATTAAGTGAGAGAGATATTAGGGTGTAGCTTGCCAAAATTTTTTTTCCAACCACACAATGCAAGCCTTTGAATCTTGAAATGAGTATGCAAAGATTCAAAAGCAATAGAGAGTCTTCTCAAGAAATATTTATGAATCAAATACTATGTGAACAACTCAAGCTTACTCTCTAAAAATCGATGTTCAATGTTCAACAATACAAGAATGAGTGAGTGTATAAGGTTTGAAATGAATGAATAATGCTCACAAGAATGAATACTCAATCTAACTTTAAGTTGCAATAAATATGCAAATGAAGAAGATGAGTATAATGCTATCTTTCTAAAAAATTATACAAACAAGTATCTAAAAGTGAGTGAAAAGAAAGCTTGTATGTGAGAAAATAATAGGAGTAGCACAAAATATTTTCAAAGGATTTCTTTGCTAATCAAAATTGCCTAATCAAGCTTTATGAAGGGGTATATATAGAATTCCTAGAAATTATGACCATTAGGGACATGGTGGGTGTTGAATCAGGTGTCATCCCAATAGAGGGGGGGGGGTGAAATAGGTATTTAAAAAAAATTTTGGCACTTATTTACCTCTTAAACCCTTCTTATATATTTACCAAAAACTTCTTGTTACTCAATTATGTATGTGTAAGGTTATCCAACCTATACATGCAATATACACAATTTAAATGCAGTGCTGAAAAATAAAGAGTAAAGGGAGGAGAGAAGACAAACACAGTTTTACGAGGTTCAGCCAACTTGGCCTATGTCCTCACCTTGAGCAACCACTCAAGGATTCACTAAATCCCTACTCCTTAAATAGGGGCGGAGCTTCCCTTACAATCTGCTGCTTACAAGAGGCTCAACTCCCTCCTACTCCACTGCTTACAAGAGATACAACTCTCTCCTCACACATCGGTTCACACACTGAACCGTGTATACAATAAATTCTGAAAAATAACACTCAAAACAATGCTTCTAACAAAAGCTTGTGAGTACAATTCAATTTCCTAATACATTAACATATGATATAACTTGAAGCTCATGAATGTATGAAAAAGGATGCAATCGTTTTAATGTATGATATGCTTCAACATACAAATCCCTATTTAACCAAAACTCCCAAGTAAAGATATATTTAAAATGTTTTGGAGTATACTAGGGTTCTTGGTTCACTTTGAAAAAAGGCACAAATATATTTGAAGTGAACTTGTTAACAAAAACTTTGTCTTGAATATTAAATCAATCAAAATCACAAAGTTTTTCTTTCAAGTATTCAATCACAAACTAAGTATATTGTTTTTCAGAAATTATCCCTCAATAGAATATATAGTTAGAAGTACCAAGGATATTTAATCAAGCGTTAATATAACTAAAATATCGTTTCTTTAGAAAACACACACTTGACTCAAACCTTTCAATCAACCACACAACTTAAATCAAGTAATGATCTTGTTTAGAATAACTATGTATATGTATAGGTACTTTCAAGGTCAACCTTTTAATCAAAATAGGTTTTTCAATAATACGATCAATTGAATGATATATATATATATATATATATATATATGTATATTTATATACTCTTGAATCAAAAATCAATCAACCATGTTAAATAAGCTTTCTCAAGTAATGATCTTTTCAAAAATCAATTTTTATACAAATATGCACACTCAAGATCAAAACTTTTCTAACGATAATCAAGAGCACGTAATGAAATGAGATAAGAAGGTCTTAAGAATAATAACTTGAAAGATCAAACCTCAATACTAGATTGAAGTACAGTTGAATGAATGAATGCCCTTTGATTTTTAGAGTAGATTTGCCCAAAGACAATGAAAGTAGAATGACGTGCAGACAATCAGCTCAAGTTTTTCTACAATCTTGCAATACAATGTGTTCTTCTCTTGTTGTGTGTCTTTGCTTTTTTCTAGGGTTTAGATATTCAGAATATATAGTGTCTTACCCTTAGAATTGATCTCAGTTGTTGGATCAATGAAATAGCTCGCGAGTTCTTTTAATAAAAAACAAGTTTTGAAGTTTCCCGCAAGTTCAGGCGCCTGAGGTTGAAAGCCCAGGCGACCAAAGTTCCTTAAGCCTTTGCAAAATAAAGTTGGAATAAAGGTGCCTAAAGAGGGAAGTTCAGGCTCTTGAAGTGGGTTCAGGCGCCTAAGGTTCCAAGGTCAGGCGACCGAAAAGCCCTTGCCAACTTACTGTGATTCCCATTAATTCTTCTAGCTACCGAACTTAATCTTCAGGCTCCTGAAGAAATTCTTCAGGTGACTGAGGTGAAGTTTAGGCTACCGAAGTCCCATTTTTCTCAATTTTTATTCTCTAGTTTTAAATTCTGCTTTGCTTCTTTTCTTGGGTCTTTTATAAAACATATTTTCCATGATTTAAAAACATTTCTAAGTCCATGAAAATTCCCTAATAATGTACATGAAATGCATGAATCCTAAAATCATTCTAAGTTATGTTGAGTCTCAAATTAAATCATATGACAATGTAAGTACATGAGTTCTATATACCCATTCCCAAGATATTCTTGAACTTTGCTGCTTGCATCTTGATTCTCGTACTCTTTGAGTTCCATGGATCTTACCAACATTTGTTAGCTTTACTTGAAAGCTTCCATGACTCGTTATCTTTCCATGCATGCTTAATATAGTTCCTATAGTTCCTGTTCACAAACTCCATGCACAGATCAAATACCAAGTGATTTTTCATTATCAAAAATGGATTGGACTTATAGAGTCAACAATGTTGCCCTTTTGGATTATGACAAATGCACAAGCAAAAATATATAATGGGTTACACCTAAAAAGGCTCTCCCTCAATTAATGCATCAAATAATTAATGAATTACAATATGCTCATGTTCATACACGAATGTTTAGCCTAAATTCAAATGAGTTATGAAATATGCTCATAATAAATATGCTAATGATGTTTCAACCAGGACATCAACCAATTGTTTTTCCCCCTTTAGTTCCATTGTATTATTTTTGCTTCCAAATTTTCTCCCCCTTTTGACATCAACAAAAAGGTGTAAACAAATAAAAACATGAGTAGATGCACCCTTATGTTCTTCTCCCCTTAGAGATCTTAAGGTTTTGAATGTGTCCAATTGTTGATTAATGCAATACCAAGTGATTATATCGTAAATGATGTTGCTCCCCTTGAATTATATCATCTAACATGATTCTAAGCGACCTCTCGACAATGCATGAGACCTAATTCATGCCTAATTTGGATAAACCTATCCTCTGGAAGTGGTTTCGTGAATATATCTGCCCATTGTTCATTCATGCATACAAACTCTAGTGTTACATCCCCTTTTTGTACATGGTCACGAAGAAAGTGATGTCGTATTTCTATGTGCTTAGTTCGTGAATGTAATATGGGATTCTTTGATATATTTATTGCACTCGTATTATCGCATCTTATAGGGATTTTTTCATAACTTAATCCAAAATCCTTCAGTTGTTGCTTCATATAAAGCGTTTGAGCACAACAACTACCTGCCGTTACGTATTCAGCCTCAGCTACGGAAAGAGCAACTGAATTTTGTTTCTTGGAAAACCAAGAGACCAAGGAGTGTCCTAAGAAATGACAAGTACCACTAGTGCTCTTCCTATCCACTTTGCTACCTGCAAAATCAGCATCTGAATAACTAAGAATCTCAAAGGATGTGTACTTAGGATACCATAACCCAATGTCCACGGTTCCTATCAGATATCTAAGTATCCGTTTAATAGCTAGCAAATGAGACTCTTTTGGAGCAGATTAAAATCTTGTGCAACAAACATACGCTAAACATCATATCTGATCTACTGGCAGTCAGATATAACAAGCCACCTATCATTCCATGATATAGCTTGATGTCTACAAGTATACCTTATTCATCTTTGTCTAATTTCAATGAAGCGCTCATAGGTGCACCTAGTATTTTTTCGTCTTCCATATTAAACTTTTTGAGTAAGTCTCTAATGTACTTTGATTGATTTATGAATATTCCATAATTTTCTTGTTTGATCTAAAGTCCTAGGAAGAAGTTTAGTTCACCCATCATGCTCATCTCAAATTCATTTTGCATGGTATTGGCAAATTCATTACAAAATTCTTTATCTGTAGCACCAAATATGATGTCATCTACATATACTTGCACTAGGAGAATATCATCTTTCTTAGACTTTATGTACAGGGTTGTATCTATCTTTCCTCTTATAAATCCTTTTTCTAATAGAAAACCGCTTAGCCTTTCATACCAAGCTCTAGGAGCTTGCTTTAAACTGTACAAGGCTTTCAGCAATCTATACACGTGATCTGGATTCTTATGGTTTTCAAAGCCTGAGAGTTGTTCTGCATACACTTCTTCATTTATATAGCCATTTAAAAATGCACTTTTGACGTCCATTTGATATAGCTTGAAATCCTTAAAAGCTGCATATGCTAAAAACATTCGTATAGCTTCCATCCTAGCTACAGGGGCAAATGTTTCTTCAAAGTCTATATCTTCTTCTTGATTATATCCCTGAGCTACTAATCTAGCCTTATTTCTCACAACTACTCCATGTTCATCTTTCTTATTCTTATATATCCATTTGGTCCCTATGATTGACGTATCCTCTAGTTTGGGAACTAAAGTCCATACTTTGTTTCTTTCAAATTGATTTAATTCTTCTTGTATGGACAACACCCAAGATTCATCCTATATAGCTTCACTCACATTCTTAGGTTCTTCTTGAGACAGAAATGCCAAATGACTAACCATGTTCCTAAGAGAGGAGCAAGTGGCTACTCCACATAATGGTTCACCTATTATTTGATCTATGGGATGATTCTTTATGTATTTCCATTTTCTAGGTGGTTCATTAACCTCATTTGTAGTTTGATGAATTTCAATGAATGGTTCTTTAAGTTCATTTTTTTTTTCTGAATCATTCTCAATTGAAAGTTCTTCTATTTCCTTGTTTAATTCAATTTTATCTTCATCTGTTCTTTTGGAGAAGGGATTTGACTCATCAAATACTACATGAATAGATTCTATGACCGTCAATGTTCGTTTGTTAAACACTCTATAAGCTTTACTATCTAAAGCATACCCTAGGAAGATACCTTCATCTGATTTCACATTAAACTTTACAAGAAGCTCACTGTCTCTAAGCACAAAACACTTACAACCAAAGACATGAAAATATGATATGTTTGGTCTATGGCCATTCCATAATTCGAAAGGAGTCTTATTAAGTGATGGTCTAATTAGAACTCTATTTAGCACATAGCAGGCGGTATTCACTGCCTCGGCCCAGAAGTATTTAGGTAATTTATGTTTGTTAAGCATAGTTCTGGCCATTTCTTGTATAGACCTATTCTTCCTTTCAACTACACCATTTTGTTGTGGTGTTCTAGGAGCTGAGAAATTGTGGGCAATTCCTAATGAATTACAATAGTCTTCCATGCCTTGATTTTTAAATTCTCTACCCCTATCACTACGAATTTTAGTAATTGTGTATCCTTTTTCATTTTGGACTTTCTTGCATAGGTTTATAAATTTTTCACATGCTTCATCTTTGTGACCTAAGAATAGTACCCATGTGAATCTTGAGAAATCATCAACTATGACAAAAGCGTATGATTTTCCTTCTAAACTCTGAATTGGGTTTGGTCCAAATAAGTCTAAGTGTAGCATTTGAAGTGGCCTAGTAGTGGAGATCTCTTTCTTCTTCTTAAAGCTTGTTCTTGCTTGTTTTCCTAGTTGGCATGCATCACGGATTTTATCTTTCACAAATTTAGTCTTAGGCAGTCCCTTAACTAATTATTTCTTAACTAGTTTTGAGATTAACTCCATGTTTGCGTGTCCTAGTCTCCTATGCCAAATCCATCTTATTTCATTCATAGTAGATAAGCATGTCACACTCTGTAAAGTTAAGTTATCAATGTTTGTGGTATATACGTTTTCATGATGCTTAGCAATGAACAATATCTTATTATCAGTTTTGTGTTCAACTATGCACTTGTCATGTTCAAATGATACTTTGTAGCCTTTATCACATAGTTGACTTATGCTCAATAAATTGTGCTTTAAACCTTCAACTGATAAAACATCATCAACAATGAGTGAGGAATTATTATCGACTTTACCAACACCTGTGATCCTTCCCTTAGCATTATCTCAAAAAGTAACAAACCCTTCATCCTTGAGTATGATGGATGTGAATTTTGCTTTATCCCCAGTCATGTGGCGTGAGCATCCGTTATCCATATACCATTTATCTTTTGAGGATGCTGATCTTAAGCAAATCTCAAGGTTATCATGTGCCATTAGACAGAGATTGGCAACCTTGTCATCACTGGATTCAGATTCTAAACTGCTAGTGTTGTGTGTATCCCAGCCGACTTTTAGCGCCTTCTTCTTTTTCTTTGAAGCTTTTATGAGCTTGGGGCACTTAGGCTTGATGTTTCCAAATTCTCGGCTGTTGTAGCATATTGGTGGATCCTCCTTCTTTTTCTTCATGCTTTACTCTCCTCTTTCCGATTTAGAGTTCTAGAATTTTATATTGAACTTTTTGTTCTTCTTCAAGAACTTCCAGAACTTCGTTATTAGCAAGGCCATGTCATCATCCATTTCAGAATTGCTTCCTTCACTTAAAGAGCTTGATGATGCCTTAAGTGCAGTGACCTTCTTCGCTTTGCTTTGCTCATTTTTCCTTTCGTTAATTGCCCGCTCATAGGTGATGAGCAAAGCAAAGCTAAGAAGGTAATCAATTTTTGCTATTGTTGTAGCTTTCGCTTCCCACACTGGAGGTAATCCCCTGAGTATTTTCCTGATCAACTCATAAGTAGGGTGAGTTTTTCCAAGAGCCTTTAAAGAGTTACTGATGTGTGTGAATCTAGTGTACATGGATTGTATGGATTCATCAATCATCATTTTAAATGCTTCATATTCACTAATGAGCATGTCTATCCTACTATCCTTGACTTCCTTAATGCCTTCATATGTAACTTCTAGTTTTTCCCAAATTTCTTTAGCTGAGTTACATGCCATTACCCTATTAAATTCATTGACATCCAATGCACAAAAAAGTAAGTTCATGGCAGTGGCATTGATTTTAACTGACTTCCAATACTCTTCAGTATATTCATCTTCAGTTTTAGGTACATTAATCTTATCAATTACTTTCATGGGAATGTGATTTCCCTTAGTCACTATTTTCCAAACCTTCCAATCTACGTTCAGTAGATATATGCTCATCCTACTTTTCCAATAGGTGTAATTTACACCACAGAAAATGGGTGGTCTAGTGGATGAGTGTCCCTCACCGAATGGAGTTACACCAACGTGTGCCATGTGATCATTTTAAAAATTAACTATCAAGTCTATGTAAACTCGCTCTAATACCAAATGTTGAATCAGGTGTAATCCCAAGAGGGGGGGGGGGTGACTTGGGTATTTAAAAAATTCTTTGGCACTTATTTACCTCTTAAACCCTTCTTATATATTTACCAAAAACTTCTTGTTACTCAATTATGTATATGTAAGGCTATCCAACCTATACATGCAATATACACAATTTAAATGCAGTGCTGAAAAATAAAGAGTAAAGGGAAGAAAGAAGACAAACGCAATTTTACGAGGTTCAGCCGACTTAGCCTACGTCCTCGCCTTGAGCAACCACTCAAAGATTCACTAAATCCCTATTCCTTAAATTGGGACGGAGCTTCCCTTACAATCCGCTACTTACAAGATGCACAACTCCCTCCTACTCTGTTGCTTACAAGAGATACAACTCTCTTCTCACACACCGATTCACACATCGGACCGTGTATACAATGGAATCTGAGAAATAACACTCAAAACAATGCTTCTAACAAAAGCTTGTGAGTATAATTCAATTTCCTAATACATTAACATATGATATAACTTGAAGCTCATGAATGTATGAAAAAGGATGCAATCGTTTTAATGTATGATATGCATCAACACACAAATCTCTATTTAACCAAAACTCCCAAGTAAAGATATATTTAAAATGTTTTGGAGTATACTAGGGTTCTTGGTTCACTTTGCAAAAAGGCACAAATATATTTGAAGTGAACTTGTTAACAAAAACCTTGTCTTGAATATTAAATCAATCAAAATCACAAAGTTTTTCTTTCAAGTAATCAGTCACAATTTGAGTATATTGTTTTTCATAAATTGTCCCTCACTAGAATATATAGTTAGAAGTACCAAGGATATTTAATCAAGCATTAATATAACTAAAATATCGTTTCTTTATAAAACACACACTTGACTCAAACCTTTCAATCAACCACACAACTTAAATCAAGTAATGATCTTGTTTAGAATAACTATGTATATGTATAGGTACTTTCAAGATCAACCTTTTAATCAAAATAGATTTTTCAATAATAAGCTCAATTGAATGATACATATGTATATTTATATACTCTTGAATCAAAAATCAATCAACCAAGTTATAAGCTTTCTCAAGTAATGATCTTTTCAAAAATCAAATTTTTGACGAATATGCACACTCTAGATCAAAACTTTTCTAATGATAATCAAGAGCACGTAATGAAATGAGATGAGAAGTTCTTAAGAATAATAACTTGAAAGATCAAACCTCAATACTAGATTGAAGTACATTTGAATGAATGAATGCTCTTTGATTTTCGAAATAGATTTTCCCAAAGACAATGAAAGTAGAATGACGTGCAGACAATCAGCTCAAGTTTTTCTACAATCTTGCAATACGATGTGTTCTTCTCTTGTTATGTGTCTTCGCTTTTTTTCTAGGGCTTAGATATTCAGAATATATAGTGTCTTACCCTTAGAATTGATCTCAGCTGTTGGATCAATGAAATAGCTCACGAGTTCTTTTAATAAAAAACAAGTTTTGAAGTTTCCCGCAAGTTCAGGCACTTGAGTTCGAAAGGCCAGGCGACTAAAATTCCTTAAGCCTTTGAAAAATCAAGTTGGAATACAGGGTCAGGCACCTAAAGAAGGAAGTTCAGGCTCTTGAGTGGGTTCAGGCGCCTAAGGTTCCAAGGTCAGGCGACCAAAGAGCCTCTACCAACTTACTGTGATTCCCATTAATTCTTCTAGCTACCGAACTTAATCTTAAGGCTCCTGAAGAAATTCTTCAGGCGACTGAGGTGAAGTTCACGCTACCGAAGTCCCATTTTTCTCAATTTTTCTTCTCTAGTTTTAAATTCTACTTTGCTTCTTTTCTTGGGTCTTTTATAAAACATATTTTCCATGATTTAAAAACAGTTCTAAGTCCATGAAAATTCCCTAATGATGTACATGAAATGCATGAATCCTAAAATCATTCTAAGTCATGTTGAGCCTCAAATTAAATCATATGACAATGTAAGTACATGAGTTCTATTTACCCATTCCCAAGATGTTCTTGAATTTTGCCGCTTGCATCTTGATTCTCGTACTCTTTGAGTTCCATGGATCTTGCCAACATTTGTTAGCTTTACTTGAAAGCTTCCATGACTCGTTATCTTTCCATGCATGCTTAATATAGTTCTTGTAGTTCCTGTTCACAAACTCCATGCACAGATCAAATACCAAGTGATTTGTCATTATCAAAAACGGATTTGACTCGTAGTGTCAACAGTGGGAATTTTAGAAATATTTAATTACAAAAATAATCGTGTTTAGCACTAAAATTTTCAAGCAATCTGAGAGCTTCGGTCGACTAATGAAGGCGTCGATCGGCTGACTTTAGCGAAAATTTGATTTCCCGGGAGGCTCGGTCAGCTGACCTTTGTGTATTTTGAAATTTTTTTATAGGCTTGGTCGATTGAGAAAGTAGCCGGTTGACTGAGCCAAAGGCGATTTCTGAACCTTCGTAGGTTCGGTCGGCTAAGGCTTATTTTAGTTAATTTTGGCCGGTTGGCTGAGCATTGTAAAATCGCCTGAGTATAATGGCTGGTCGACTAATGGAATTATGTTCATTTTGGGTTGGTCGGTCGTGGCTTTGTAAATATGCCAGATATGAAGGGTCGGTTGACTGACGCGTTTATAACATTCAAGGGTTGGTTGACCGAGGGTCCTTGAAAAACCAAGATTTGCCCTAATTTGACCTTAAAAATTTTACCCCTATATGTATGAGTGTGGCATTTTAGTTAGGGGATTTTTCATGAAAGTTTTTGGGACTTAAGGTTAGTCTATGGTCTTTGTTAAGCTGTCATTCCCATCATGGCATGAATGTATTATTACAACCAATACATAAATGCAATTACAATAAAAAATGAAATGTCTTCATTCTTTGCTCTTCATGTTGCCATGCCATATGCTAGGTTAGTGGTACTTTTAGCTCCTCATGGATTGATTGTACCTCGACCCTACGTGCCATCTAAGAGAGTTATCTATTCAAACACTAGATGCACAAGTGAGATACCTTGGATTTTTCATAAACAAAAAGGGATAAGACTCATAAAGTAATCAATCTCCCCTTTTTTTATGATGACAAATGCAAGAGCAAAAATGGGTACATCTTAAAAGGCTCCCCTAAGAATATGCATAAAGTACAAATTTGTGTCAATTCAAGCATATACATGACAAAGACATTTAAAAATATGCATCAAAGATTTTCATTTAAGCTCATATACCAAGGGTAAATAAAGATACACTGCAGGGTACAATATGAAGAATTATACTTGGTTAATTCTCCCCTGCAATCAGTTTACCCAATTTTTCTAAAACATTTCTCCCCCTTTTGGCATCAGCAAAAGGGCTAAAGTAAAAATATATATATTTATATTAACCTTAAGTGGAGAAACGTAAATGTTTTTAAAAAATGTCATTTTGGTGTCACAAAACAATATGTTAATCAATATACAAAGCCCTAGTATTTTATCAATGCATTTATAAGTTCTTGCGGCAAAACAATCTTGGAGAATCCGTTTCCAAACAAGCTGCAAGCATTCAATATAATCCCAGGCAGTCCATGCTCTAAGTAAGTGATATCAGATATATCCATACAAAATAAACATTAGTTCATTGTGGATAGCAACTGTCTTCCTCACATAAATATATGAATGTAAATAAATGCTAGAGTTCTAACTATTCAGAGCCATAGCATTTAAGTTAAGTTGCTCACTCCTCAATTATGGACTCCAATCATATATTGTAGGCAACTTCTCTACTGTGCATTAGGTCAATTCACGTCTCATTTGGATATACCTATCCTTCTGAAGTGGGTTTTGTGAATATGTCCAGTCCATTGTTCATTAGTGCACAAAAATTCAAGTGCCCATATCCCCTTTTGTACATGGTCACGATAAAATGATGTTTAATTTCTATATGCTTAGTTTCGTGAATGTGATATGGGGTTCTTTGATATATAATTGCCCTATTATTGTTCATATTTTAGGGAACCATGTTAATCGTGGGCAATCCATAGTAGCCATAAGTTGTTGCTTCATAAAAAGCGTATCGCAGCACAAACAACTCCCAGATGCTACTGTATCGTCCTCAGATGTGGATAGTGCCATTGAGTTCTATTTGGTAAAGAACCAAGAAACCAAAGATTGTCCTAAATAATGATAATGCCTCTAGTGCTCTTTCGATCTACTTTACCACTGGCAAAATTATAGCATCTGAATAATTGACAATCTCATAAGCTATGCTTAGGATACCATAACCCTTATTCTATCCCAATAAGGTATCTATACCTCTTAACAGATTGTTTTGACCTCTATTGGTATACCCTATTTTGGATTATATAAATATTCAGGTATTTAATGATTGGCCAAGTTGATGTTCAGGGTTTATCTGGCAATATCCTATGATGCACTTGGAGACCCGGAGAAACACGAAGACTCTGAAGACCCTTGCTATATTGATTTGTTGTAATTTATATTCGGGTCCTGTATTTTAGTAGGAAAGGCCTGTAATAGTAAATGGATCTTTGGTTTGTAATAATCAAACCATCACATGCAGGTAACTACGTAAGCTCAAACCGAACACATGAATGAGAAAGGACCTAGAAAGACCCTAGGTTGTACCCCGTCGATACGATCGACCCGGACTTTTTCATGTTCTTCAATTGGACCCCGTGACCTTAGACACACACATATACACATATGTTTGCTAGGCACTTGAAAGACTTGTTTGGGTCAATACGGGACAAATGCACACTTGTGTCCTTTTCGGATCGACCGGCCACACTCAGTTCAGCTTTGGCCTAGTCGATCGAACAACAGGGCCCTTGGTCAACATTTTGGACTAAGGCCCGGTCGACCGAAACCTCATAGTTTCCTTTCTTGCCGATCGACTGAACCATAAAAAAAAAAAAAAAAAAATAAATGTCAACATTTTTTTACCTCCCCGGTCGACCGACCACTTTGTACGCCAACTACCTGTCACTCGTAGGGTCTCGGAGAATTCCCAGTGGTCTGGTCGACCGACCATGCCAGTTTCCAAAAGGCCCGTCTACCGCACGCTCGAATTTGTGGAAACAATCGCCTTGCCCCGGTCGACCGACATTCAGTTTCAAACGTCCCCGGTCGACCGAGCCATTTGAGTCCTCGTCGACGCGTGAGGGTAAAAGGTAGCCCTTTCTGGTACAGTAGAGAGAGCCGAAGATGGAGAACCTCGATGCGTGGGTTGTCTCCGCTGTTTATTTATCGCAGATTGATGTGGTTAGATCAGTATTAAACATGTTGAGAGTTCAGCTCATTAACTTTCCTATTATTTCCAATGGTGGTGCGTGCGTCATGGGCGGTTGTGTATTATGTCAAAGGGTTATAGTCTATCTATAGCCACGAAGGCCCTACATTGTGGTGATAAGTATAGTATTAAGAGATAGATGCATATATGAAAAAAGGGCAATACAATAACACGTGACATCACACAAAAGCCATAGACTCATATCCAAATGCCCCATGCCGCATTCTTACCTTCTCGAGTCCTACATTCAAACACTCTGTTAGTTATTGAGTGTTGTGAGAGTTAATGGTGGTATCTTGGCTCTCCCAATTACATAATTTATTCTAATTATGTTTCATAGGAGAGCTATGACCACGGTCCAGATTGCTTAGGAGGACTTAGTAAATAAGGATCTATACCTAAGAAAGGAAACTTTGATAAGATCTTCTAAGGACATCAGTTCAACGCATACATTGCAACGGTCGTAGGAAGAAAGTTGTACAGGTTTACTTGTGGTGGTGTTGCAAAACATTTTCAAAATACTATCATATGCTGATGTGCTGTGTCTTGATTAAATCTTTAGGAGATTTTTGTTTGTTGTGAGAAAGAAGTCTTTGTTGCAATAGTCATTGATTATATCTATAGTGAATCAAAGACTAAAACTCTTTTGCAAACCAAACTTTACATTGGCTAGAGCTTCAGATACATATCTGTAAGTGAGAAACTTGTTGATTGAAATATATGCAAGTTTGGATAATAATCTTTGTACTTGGATCACACATAATAATTGGATAGGTCCATTGGGGGGGGGGGGGAAGGGATACAAAAATCATTATAGGTTGGCAGCTCTCACAGCAACAATCATTACAACGTGAAGTAAATCTATTATGAGATTTACAGAATCTTCAACCCATTGAGTAACATAATTGATCTAACTGTGGTGTTGTAATTGCCTTGATTGGGTTCACATAATCATTATTAGACTTGTGAAGCTTATTCATTGTATCCATTTGATGTGATTTCAATACTGTTTTATTTCCAGCACCCGGGCCTGAAGGGGAGACCTACGGCCCTGGAATATCCCGGATTGGCTAGACCCGATTAGAAAAGCTAGTTGCGTCGTCCTGTTAAGCGTGGTAGGTAATATTGAGGTCAATCAACCTCTAATTGACCTGGTTAAGGTTGAGTCAGCCCTGTGTTT
>NW_026651976.1:0-46286 GCF_029873635.1 Malania oleifera | reverse complement strand
TTTAGGGTTTAGCGTTTAGGATTTAGAATTTAGGGTTAGTATTAGGTTTTTAGGGTTTAGGGTTTAGGGTTTAAGGTTTAGGGTTTAGTTTTAAGGGTTTATGGTTTAGGGCTTAGGGTATAGGGTTTAGAATTTAGGGCTTAGTGTTTAGGTTTTAGGGTTTAGGGCTTAGATTTTAGGATTTAGGGGTTAGGGTTTAGGGTTTCTTGGGTTTAGTGTTTCACGTTTAGGGTTTAGGGTTTAGGTTTTGGGGTTTAGGATTTGTGTTTAGGCTTTAGGGTTTTCGGTTTAGTTTTTAGGGTTTAGGGTTTAGGGTTTAGGGTTTAGGGGCTTAGGGTTTGGTGTTTTGGATTTAGGGTTTAGGGTTTAGGGTTTCGAGTTTAGTTTTTAAGGTTTAAGGTTTAGAGTCTAGTGTTTAGGGTTTAGGATTTTGGGTTGTTTTCGTTTAGGGTTTCAGGTTTAGTTTTAAGGGTTTAGGGTTTAGGGTTAGGGTTTGGGGTTTAGGGTTTAAGGTTTAGTTTTTAGGTTTTGGGGTTTAGTTTTTAGGGTTCTAGGGTTTTGGGTTTAGGGTTTAGGGTTTAGGGTTTAGGGTTTGGGGGTTAAGGTTTTAGGGTTTAAGATTGAGGGGTTTGGATTTAGGGTTTAGGGTTTAGTGTTTTAGGGTTTTGGGTTTCGGATTTAGGGTTTAAGGTTTAGTGTTTAGGTTTTAGGGTTTAGGGTCTAGAGTCTAGGGTTTAGGGTTTAGGGTTTTTTCAGTTTAGGGATTCGGGTTTAGTGTTTAGGGTTTAGGGTTTAGGGTTTTGGTTAGGATTTGGGGTTTATCGTTTAGGGTTTAGTTTTTAGGGTTTAGTGTTTAGGGTTTAGGGTTTACGGTTTAGGGTTTAGTTTTGAGGGTTTGGGGTTTAGGGTTTAGAATTTAGGGCTTCAAGTTTAGGTTTTAGGGTTTAAGGTTTAGGTTTAAGGATTTAGGGTTTAGGGTTTAGGGTTTCTTCGGTTTAGTGTTTCACGTTTGGGGTTTAGCATTTAGGGTTTTGGATTTAGGGTTAGTGTTTAGGGTTTTGGGTTTTGGGTTTAGTTTTTAGTGTTTAGGGTTTAGGGTTTGGGGTTTAGGTGTTTAGGGTTTAGTGTTTAGGTTTTAGGGTTTAGGGTTTGGGGTTTAGAGTTTGTGGTTTCGGGTTTAGGTTTTAAGGTTTAGGGTTTAGGGTTTAGAGTTTAGGGTTTAGGGTTTACGATTTAAGGTTTAGGGTTTAGGTTTTAAGGTCTATGGTTTAGGGTATAGAGTTTCAGGATTAGACTTTAGGGTTTAGGGTTTTTTTGGTTTAGGGTTTGGGGTTTAGTGTTTAGTGTTTAGGATTTAGGGTTAGGGTTTGGCTTTACGGTTTAGGGTTTTGTTTTAAGGGTTTAGGGTTTAGTTTTTAGACTTTATGGTTTCGGATTTAGTGTTTAGGGTTTTCGATTTAGGGTTTAAGGTTTATGTTTTAGGTTTTAGGGTTTAGGGTTTAGGGTTTAGGATTTAGGGTTTAGGGTTTAGGGTTTAGGGTTTTTTGGGTTTAGGGTTTCGAGTTTCGGGTTTAGGGTTTAGGGTTAGGATTTGGGGTTTATGGTTTGGGGTTTAGTTTTTAGGGTTTTGGGTTTAGGGTTCAGGGTTTGGGATTTAAGGTAGGGTTTAGGGTTTAGGGTTTTAGGGTTAAGTGTTTCGGGTTTTGGGTTTATGGTTTTGGGTTTGGGGTTTAGGATTTAGGGTTTAGGGGTTTAGGGTTTAGGTTTTAGGGTTTAGTTATTAGGGTTTAGGGTTTAGAGTTTATGGTTTAGGGTTTAGGATTTTGGGTTTAGGGTTTAGGGTTTAGGGCATAGGTTTTAGGGTTTAGTG
The DNA here is from genome assembly GCF_029873635.1 of Malania oleifera. Classification (NCBI taxonomy): domain Eukaryota; kingdom Viridiplantae; phylum Streptophyta; class Magnoliopsida; order Santalales; family Ximeniaceae; genus Malania; species Malania oleifera. The sequence goes on along the minus strand of NW_026651976.1, from coordinate 44,416 downwards.
TTTTTTTTTTACGTTTTAGGGTTTAAGGTTTAGGGTTTTGGGTTTTGGGTTTAAAGTTTAGGGTTTAGGTTTTAGGGTTTAGGGTTTAGGTTTTTTTGGGTTTAGCGTCTCAGTTTTTTGGTTTAGGGTGTAGAGTTTAGGGCTGGGGTTTGGGGTTTAGGGTTTAGGGTTTAGGGTTTAGAGGTTTAGGGTTTACAGTTTAGGATTTAGGGTTTAGGGTATAAGGTTTAAGGTTTAGAGTTTTTAGGGTTTAGGGTTTAGGGTTTAGTTTTTAGGCTTTAGGGTTTTGGGGTTTAGCATTTAGGGTTTACGATTGGAAGTTTAGGATTTTGGGTTTAGTGCATAGGTTTTTGGGTTTTGGGTTAAGGGTCTAGGGTTTTGGGCACAGGCTTTATATTTAGGGTTTGGGATTTAGGGTTTAGGGTTTGGGGTTTAGGGTTTTAGGGTTTAGGGTTTCAGATTTAGGGTTTTGTGTTTAGTGTTTAGGGTTTAGGATTTAGGGTTTAGGGTTAGGGTTTAAGATTGAGGGCTTAAGGTTTAGGGTTTAGGGTTTAGAGTTTAGCGTTTGGGGTTTGAAATTTAGGGTTTAGGGTTTAGGGCTTCGCATTTAGGGTTTAGGATTTAGGGTTAGTGTTTAGGGTTTGGGGTTTTGGATTTAATTTTTATGGTTTAGGGTTTAGGGTTTAGGGTTGAGGTGTTTAGGGTTTAGTGTTTAGGATTTAGGGTTTTGGGTTTTGGGTTTTAGGGTTTTAAGGTTTAGAGTTTAGGGTTTAGGGTTTCGAGTTTAGGTTTTACGGTTTTGGGTTTAAGGTCTAGAGTTTAGGGTTTTGGGTTTTGGGTTTTTTCCGTTTAGGATTTTGGGTTTAGTTTTAGGCTTGAGGGTTTAGGATTAGGGTTTGGGGTTTAGGGTTTAGGGTTTAGTTTTTAGGGTTTTGGGTTTAGTGTTTGTGTTTTGGGGTTTTGGGTTTTGGGTTTAGGGTTTAGGGTTTAAGGGTTTAGGGTTTAGGGTTTAGGATTTAGGTGTTGGTGTTTAGGGTTCAGGGTTAAAGGTTTTAGGGTTTAGGGTTTAGGTTTTTTTGGCCTTGGGGTGTCAAGGTTTAGGGTTCAGGGCTAGGGTTTGGGGTTTGGGGTTTAGGGTTTAGAGGTTTAGGATTTACAGTTTAGGATTTAGGGTTTAAGGTTTAAGATTTAGGGCTTAGGGTTTAGGGTTTAGGGTTTAGGGTTTAGCGTTTGGGGTTTAAAATTTAGGGTTTAGGGTTTAGGGTTTTTTTGGTTTAGGGTTTCGCATTTAGGGTTTAGGGTTTAGGGTTAGTGTTTAGGGTTTGGGGTTTTGGATTTAATTTTTATGGTTTAGGGTTTAGGGTTTAGGGTTTAGGTGTTTAGGGTTTAGTGTTTAGGATTTAGGGTTTTGGGTTTTGGGTTTTAGGGTTTTAGGGTTTAGTGTTTAGGGTTTAGGGTTTAGGGTTTAGGTTTTAAGGTTTTGGGTTTAGGGTCTAGAGTTTAGGGTTTATGGTTTTGGGTTTTGGGTTTTTTCCGTTTAGGATTTCGGGTTTAGTTTTAGGGGTTTAGGTTTTAGGGTTAGGGTTTGGGGTTTTGGGTTTAGGGTTTAGTTTTTAGGGTTTAGGGTTTAGTGTTTGTGTTTTGGGGTTTAGGGTTTAGGGTTTAGGGTTTAGGGTTTAAGGGTTTAGGGTTTAGGGTTTAGGATTTAGGTGTTGGTGTTTAGGGTTCAGGGTTAAAGGTTTTAGGGTTTAGGGTTTAGGTTTTTTTGGGCTTGGGGTGTCAGGTTTAGGGTTCAAGGCTAGGGTTTGGGGTTTGGGGTTTAGGGTTTAGAGGTTTAGGATTTACAGTTTAGGATTTAGGGTTTAGGGTATAAGGTTTAGGGTTTTGAGTTTTTAAGGTTTAGTGTTTAGGATTTAGGGTTTTAGGGTTTGGGGTTTAGGGCTTAGGGTTTAGTTTTTAGGCTTTATGGTTTAGGGTTTAGGGTTTAGGATTTAGGGTTTAGTGCATAGGTTTTAGGGTTTAGGGTTTAGGGTTAAAGGGTTTAGGGTTTAGGATTTGGGATTTAGGATTTAGGGTTTAGGGTTTTAGGGTTTAGGGTTTTTGATTTAGGGTTTTGTGTTTAGTGTTTAGGGTTTAGGGTTTAGTGTTTAGGGTTTTGGATTTTGGGCTTAGGGTTTAGGCTTTAGGGTTTAGGGTTTAGGGATTAGAATTTAAGGTTTGGGGTTTAGGGTTTTTTGGGTTTAGGGTTTAGAATTTAGGGTTTGGGGTTTAGGGTTTCGCGTTTAGGGTTTAGGGTTTAGGGTTTGGGGTTTAGGGTTAGTGTTTAGGGTTTAGGGTTTAGGATTTAGTTTTTATGGTTTAGGGTTTAGGGTTTAGGGTTTAGAGGTTTAGGGTTTAGTGTTTAGGACTTAGGATTTAGGGTTTAGGGTTTTGGGTTTTAGGGTTTTAGGATTTTGGGTTTAGGGTTTAGGTTTTCAGGTTTAGGTTTTAAGGTTTAGGGTTTAGGGTCTAGAGTTTAAGGTCTGGGGTTTTGGGTTTTGGGTTTTTTCTATTTAGGATTTCGAGTTTAGTTTTAGGGGTTTAGGGTTTAAGGTTATGGTTTGGGGTTTAGGGTTTAGGGTTTTGTTTTTTGGGTTTAGGGTTTAGTGTTTATGGTTTTGGGTTTTGGGTTTTGGGTTTACGGTTTTGGGTTTTTGGTTTAGGATTTAAGGGTTAAGGGTTTAGGGTTTAGGATTTAGGGCTTAGTGTTTAGGGTTCAGGGTTAAGGGTTTTAGGGTTTAAGGTTTCAGATATAGGGTTTGGGGTTTAGTGTTTAGGGTTTAGGGTTTAGGGTTTAGGATTTAGATTTTAAGGTTTATGGTTTTGGGTTTAGAGTTTAGGGTTTAGGGTTTAGGGTTTATGGTTTATCGTTTTTTTGATTTAGGGTTTCAGGTTTAGTGTTTAGGGTTTAAGATTTTGGGTTACGGTTTTGGGGTTTAGGGTTTAGGGTTTAGGGTTTTTTTAGGTTTAGGGTTTCTTGTTTAGTGTTAGGGTTTAGGGTTTGGGGTTTAGGGTTTAGGGTTTATGGTTTAGTTTTCACGGCTTAGGGTTTAAGGTTTTGGGTTTTGGGTTTGGGGATCAGGTTTTAGGGGTTTAGGGATCAGGGTTTAGGAGTTTGGGTTTAGGGTTTAGTGTTTAGGGTTTTAAGGTTTTAGGGTTTAGGGTTTAATGTTTCAGTTTTAAGTTTTGAGGTCTAGGATTTAGGGTATACAGTTTAGGGTTTAGGGTTTAAGGTTTAGGTTTTAGGGTTTTGGGTTTTTTGGGTTTAGGGTTTCGGGTTTCGAGTTTAGCAATTAGGGTTAGGGTTTTGGGTTTGGGGTTTAGGGTTTAGTTTTTACGGTTTAGGGTTTAGGGTTCATGGTTTAGGGGTTTAGGGTTCAGGGTTTAAGATTTATGGTTTAGGGTTTAGGGTTTAGGATTTTAGGGTTTAGTGTTTCGGGTTTAGGGTTTATGATTTAGGGTTTAGGGTTTTTGATTTAGTGTTTAGGTTTTTAGGCTTTAGGGTTTAGGGTTTAGGGTTTAGGGTTTAGGTTTTAGGGTTTTGGGTTTTGGATTTAGGGTTTAGTGTTTAGGATTTAGGGTTTAGGGTTTAGGGTTAAGGGCATACGTTTTTGGGTTTAGAGTTTTTGGGTTTATGGTTTAGGTTTAGGGTTTTTTGGGTTTAGGGTTTAGGGTTTAGGGTTTAGGGTTGGTGTTTGGGGTTTAGGGGTTAGGTTTTAGGGGTTTAGGGTTTAGAGTTTAGGATTTAGGGTTTAGGGTATATGGTTTAGGGTTTAGAGTTTTTAGTGTTTAGGGTTTAAGATTTAGGGTTTAGGTTTTAGGGTTTAGGGTTTAGGGTTTTAGGGTTTGGGGTTTAGGGTTTAGGGTTTAGGGTTTAGTTTTTAGGGTTTAGTTTTTAGGGTTTAGGGTTTAGGGTTTAGGGTTTAGGGTTTAGGGTTTTGGATTTAGGGTTTAGGGCATAGGTTTTAGGGTTTAGGGTTTAGGGTTAAAGGGTTTAGGGTTTAGGATTTAAGGTTTAGGGTTTTAGGGTTTAGGGTTTCGGATTTAGGGTTTTGTGTTTAGTGTTTTGGGTTTAGGGTTTAGGGTTTAGGGTTTAGGGTTTTAGGGTTTCGGGTTTAGTGTTTTGGGGTTTAGTTTTTAGGGTTTAGGGTTTAGTGTTTAGGGTTAGGGTTTAGGATTTGTGGTTTAGGGTTATAGAAATTTAATCCTTAAGAGTATTTAACTTATAATTCTCTCACAAAGCTCTGAAACCTCAAGTCAAATCCTTTAGAGCTTTATATCTTTAGTGAAGTTAAATGGCTAATATAATTGCTATAGATTTCAACATATATGAAATTGCAAATGTCTGAGAAATCTATGCACGGACATTAAAAATGAAGAGCCATTTGAACTTGTGCCTCTCTCACATATTGAAAATCATAAGAAAAGAGGCAAATATAAGCTTAGAACTCTTAAAGAAATATCTATTGTAACCTTTTGGTCCTCTAAGCTGAAAGCATCTAAAGCCAAGATATATATCATTGAAAATCTTAATACACTTGGCTAAAGAACCTGAAAAATAAGAAATGGCATAAAGTGAATTAGTGCATAGCTCAGGGGGAGCACTTCTTTTCAAAATTTCATGACTCTTTTGAATGCTCTCATTAGTAACACAACACTAAACTCATGACTATCCAATGTAATTCATTGTTCATGTTATATCTTGATGGATAGTGATTTGTGATTATCTAGTATTGTGAACTGTTATTGAATATGCTATTTGATAATACTGGATTGCATGGAACGCCATCTGCAAGGTTATTGCAAAAACTTATTTACTTGCATGCTTGTATGGAACGCCAACTGCATAGCTGATGCAGTATGTTGTGTATTGCATGCTGGTAGTGGATATAGGTTCTTGTATGCTCAAATTGATTTATTTTGAATTGATTGCTTGAATCTATCAAGTTTTGGTACATGAAAATTTGGGAAATGTTCGATTTAAAGACAGTATGCTGCCGAAATTTCGACAGGATTTTTCCTAAACCAAAACCTTGTGTTAAAGATGATTATGATGATAAAATGTTAAAATGTTTTTGAAAGGATGAGTGAAAATCAATTAAATAATTAAACTTTATCCTAACATAATCATCAGATGTTTAGAAAAGGCTCAAATCCATCCCTATAGGAAGCGCATAAATGACTTATATGCATCACTTTCATCTATTGAAATATTGAGGCTCTTCTTGTATCCTTGAACATTATATCCAGTGCTTAAAGACTTATGTTTTGATATGGAATGTTCGTGGGTCATGAACTCTATTGCATGCCTTAATATATACTTTTTTTTATGCATCTATGATCTATAGGGACAACGATACTGATAGGGGTAAATAGAGTGATTAATATTCAGTATAGTTGATTTTCAAGTGTCAAAATGAATGGCTTATACTACTGAGCAAAATGAAATTAATATTTGGTTAGTATAAGTAGTTAAAGTATCTAAGCAAGAATTCAAATTGATAGGGGGAGCATCTAAACATAAATTCCTATCTTGTTTTGCTCGCTCACAAATATGTTTAGCTTAGATATGCTATTGAATCAAGTGTGACATGTGTTTAAATGAAATGCTTTAAAATTTGAAATATGCTCTTATTGCCACAGTTACTTGATTTGTCATATGATCTTGCATGTGAATGTTAATTTTTTAGGATCATTATGGCTTTGGTTTTCTGGTTATGTTATGAATGTACTTAAATGCTAAAACCAGAAAATTTGTGCTTGCTTGCTTGTTTCAAAATTAAAATTTACTTTTCAGCAAGCAACCCCTAGTACTTTTTGAAAATATCAAAAGGGGATATATATTTGTAAGTATATGCATACATATTTATGGTAATATTTTATGGCAAGAACTAATTTCAAAACTAAATTCATTTTTCCTCTCTCACCTTATTATTATATATGGTTTTAAAGTCGCATAACTGGTTCATTGATTATACATGAAATGCATGTGAACTAGTTAGATCGTTTTTATGCTCAAACCTTCTATTTGGTATCACATGTCATGTGTTTTAAACTCAAATCTTTCACAGGGCTTATGATTTGTTTCAATTGCAAATGGTTTGTGTATATTTCTGGTCTAATCTTGTTTCATGTCATTTAAATCATTTAAATGACCAGTTATAGAGTTTGTGTGCTTAATTGTTAAACCTGTCCTTGCTTCATACTCTATGAATCTATTTTTGATATGAATTACATAACTATCATATCTCTTGAATGTTGATAGTTATATTTATGTTTTGAGAATGCTGAACTGTTCGAGTTGATTGTTGTGGATATGTTATAAATTTAAAACTCAATCTAGTCATCTTTATACAGGTGTTTTTGGGAAAATGTTCAATTTTCAAACGGCATGCTGCCAAAATTTTTAAAATTTCCCAAACTTATCGTGTATATAAATGCTTTATACCCAATGCCTATGGCTATTCATATTTATAGCCTTTTTTGCTATTGCCAAAATGGGGATAAGAGGCAAAAATTGGGTACTTGAAAAATTAAAAAATGTTTGCATTGACAACTCTTTAACATTATGCATATTGTCAAGGGGAGCCTTTCAAGGCTATGCCCACTTTTTGCATAGTGTATTTGTCATCATCAAAAAGGGAGAGATTATGACAAATACTCCGGTATTTAACATTTGCCAAAGTTTGTGTGCAGGACCATAGTAGGAAGATCATATTGATGGCACATGGCAACTCAAAGAAATACGAAGACCCTTTCTGCTTTCATTATTGTAATTTATGTTATTTGGGTATGTAATAATTTATATCGGTCTGTAATAATCTTTGCATGTCATGCATGTAGGTAATTGTAAGTTCAACAAGACCGTAAAATGACCATAGGGACACCATAGGGACCGAATGACCTTAGGGTACCCTTCAGACCCCGGGCGACCGAACAAAAGAGTTCGGGCTACCGAACCCAGGACCGAGCACCCAAAGTCACGAACAAATGTTTCTGACTTTGATAGGGCTGCCGAAACACGACACGGGCGACAAAACTCAGTTGAATATCTTTTAAAGTTGTGTTTGCTCGAGCGACTGAACCTCGGTTTAGTCACCTGAACCTCGGCGGGTTAAAAATTATTTAACCGCGGCAAAACAAGGTTAAGTTGGGTTAATTGTGCTTAAGCCTTTTTGAACTTTTCTAATAATACCCAATAGGTCCCTAACGGTTATAATTTTACCTCTGCCTATAAATATGAGTTCATTTGTGAGGATTAGCAAGAGATTAGCCAAAATAATTATAAAAAATCCTCTCTATCTCAAAATCCCATTTCACCCAAAATACTCTCAAATATTTATTCCCTTTATACATTTTATTATTGTGAGAGTATATTGATTGTGCTAGTGTATATTAGGTTCCTAATACTCCCAGTGTTCCTGCTTGATTAATTGATTTGTTTTGGGGAGTTGGCAAAGTTTTTCCTATAGATTTTTTTAATGAATCTTGTGTTGGGAAAAACCTAGTAGCTTAAGGATCTTTGCTTTGTCATTGCAAAGATTCCTATAGCTTGATTTTGTTGTGCAAAATGTTTTCTACAAGTTATAATACTTTTCAAACTACTATTGAGTATATTACATTGAAGAAAATCTTTTGAATTGTTTTGAATATTTGCAGCATCTTTGAAACCCTGATTATTATTGATATTTGATATTTATTGTTTCAAATAAATAGCTTGATTAGAAAACTCTTGAGCATATTAATGATCATATCTTGTTGAGTGTAGCTTGCACAAAAATACACCCCTGAGCTTACATTTACCCACATTGTTGATGTGTATGTGATTGATTAAGTATACTGCGCATATTGGGGTACATATATGATTTACATGAAAGCACAATCAGTGTACCAACTTGATTGAGAAAAATACTGTTGTATTTCCTGGCACGGGCTCGAAGAGGGAGACTAGCCCTGTGAAATAGTCCCGGATTGGCTTAGACCCGGTTAGGAAAGGTAGGTACGCCATCCTGTTAATGCGTGTTGGTTGAGGTTAGCTCCTTGAATTGACCTGGTTGTATTAGGTACCGCTCCACCCGTTAAGTGAGCCATTAGTGGAATCATCGGGCTTGCGAGCTAGAGGTGGGGACATAGGCACAGTTGGCCGAACCCTGATAACATATAGTGTGTCTATTTATATTTCTGCACTTTATATTTATTGCACGTGTATGTTATAGTGTGAATCATGCGCATGATTTGAATTTCCACATATTATATTTATCTGTGCATTTGGGATTGTATAGAAAGAACCTAGGTTGTGAATACACTGCTGCTATTTAGATCAAACCTAGAAAAAAGTTTTAAATTCCAATTCACCCCCCTCTTGGGAGTACACCAAAGCTAACATTTAGGGTTTAGGGTTTTTTGGGTTTAGGGTTTCGGGTTTAGTTTTTAGGGTTTAGGGTTTAGGGTTTAGGGTTTAGGGTTAGGGTTTGGGGTTTAGGGTTTAGGGTTTAGTTTTTAGGGTTTAAGGTTTAGTGTTTAGGGTTTAGGATTTAGGATTTAGGGTTTAGGGTTTAGGGTTTAGGGCATAAGTTTTAGGGTTTAGGGTTTAGGGGTTTAGGGTTTAGGGTTTAGGGTTTAGGGTTTAGGGTTTAGTTTTTAGGGTTTAGGGTTTGGGGTTAAGGGTTTAGGGTTTAGGATTTAGGGTTTAGGGTTAGGTTTAGGATTTAGGGTTTAGGGTTTAGGGTTTAGGGTTTAAGGTTGAGGGGTTTAGGGTTTAGTGTTTAGGGTTTAGGGTTTCTTGGGTTTAGGGTTTAGGGTTTAGGGTTTAGGGTTTCAGTTTTAGGGTTTAGGGTTTAGGGTTTAGGGTTTAGGGTTTAGGGTTTAAGGTTTAGGATTTAAGGTTTAGGGTTTAGGGTTTAGCGTTTTTAGGGTTTATGGTTTAGGATTTAGGGTTTAGGGTTTTTTTGGGTTTAGGGTTTAGGGTTTAGCATTTTTTGGGTTTAGGGTTTCGGATTTAGTATTTAGGGTTTAGGGTTTAGGGATAGGGTTTGAGGTTTAGGGTTTAGGGTTAGTTTTAGGGTTTAGGGTTTAGTGTTTTGGGTTTTAGGATTTAGGATTTAGGGTTTAGGGTTTAGGGTTTAGGGCTTAAGTTTTAGGGTTTATGGTTTAGGGTTTAGGGTTTAGGATTTAGGGGTTTTGGGTTTAGGATTTAGGATTTAGGGTTTAGGGTTTTAGGGTTTAGGGTTTAGGATGAAGGGTTTAGGGTTTTTTGGGTTTAGGCCTTAGGGTTTTGGGTTTAGGGTTTAGGGTTTAGTTTTTAGGGTTTAGGATTTAGGGTTTAGGGTTTAGGGTTTAGGGTTTAGGATTTAGGGTTTAGGGTTTGGGGATTAGGGCATAGGTTTTAGGGTTTAGGGTTTAGGGTTTAGGGTTTAGGGTTTAGGGTTTAGGGTTTAGGGTTTAGGATTTAGGGTTTGTGTTTAGGGTTTAGGGTTTAGGGTTTAGGGTTTAGTATTTAGGTCTTAGGGTTTAGGGTTTAGCATTTAGGGTTTAGGGTTTGGGGTTTAGTGTTTTTTGGGTTTAGGGTTTAGGGTTAGGGTTTGGGGTTTAGGGTTTAGAGTTTAGTTTTTAGGGTTTAGGGTTTAGGATTTAGGATTAGTGTTTAGGATTTAGGGTTTAAGGTTTAGGGGTTAGAGTTTTGGGGTTAGGGTTTTGGGTTTTTGGTTTAGGGTTTAGTGTTTTTTTGGGTTTACGATTTCGGGTTGAAGGTTTAGGATTAAGGGTTTAGGATTTTTTGGGTTTAGAGTTTTGGGTTAGGGTTTAGGGTTTAAGATTTAGTTTTTAGGGTTTAAGGTTTAGTTTTTAGGGTTTAGGGTTTAGGCTTTAGGGTATAGGGTTTAGGGTTTAGGATTTAGGGTTTAGGGCTCAGGGTTTAGGGCATAGGTTTTTGGGTTTTGGGTTTAGTGTTTGGGGTTTAGGGGTTTAGGGTTTACTGTTTAGGAATTAGGGTCTAGGGTTTTAGTTATAGAGTTTAGGGTTTAGGGTTTAGGGTTTAGTGTTTAGGCCTTAAGGTTTAGGGTTTAGGGTTTAGGGATTTTTAGGTCTAGGGTTTACAGTTTAGGGTTTAGGGTTAGGGTTTAGGATTTAGGGTTTAGGGCATAGGGTTTTGGGTTTAGGGTTTAGGGGTTAGGGTATTGGGGTTTGGGTTTGGGGTTTTTGGTTTAAGGTTTTGGCTTTAGGGTTTAGGGTTTAGGGATTTTTTGGTTTAGGGTTTAGGGTTTAGGATTCAGGGTTTAGGGTTGAAGGTTTAGGTTTTACGGTTTAGGGTTTAAACACGAAGCCCTAAATCCGAAACCCTAAACACGAAGCCCTAAACCCTAAATCTGAAACCCTAAACTCTAAAACCCTAATTCCTAAACCCTAAATCCTAAATCTTAAATCCTAAATCCTAGAACATAAACCCTTAAACCCTAAACCCTAAACACTAAACTCTAAACGCTACGGCCTAAAACCTTTCCCCAAACCATAAACCCTAAACCCTAAACCCTAAAAACGAAACCCTAAAACCCTAAACCCCAAACCCTAAACCCTAAACCCCAAGCCCGAAACTCTAAACCCTAAACCCTAAGCCCGAAACTCTAAATCCTAAATCCTAAAAACTAAACCATGAAAACACTAAACCGAAAACCCAAAACCCAAAACCCTAAATCCTAAACCGTAAACTGTAAACCCTAAACCCTAAAACATATGCCATAAACCCTAAACCCTAAACCCTAAACCCTAAACCCCAAACCCTAAACCCTAAATCCTAAAACCTATGCCCTAAACCCAAAATCCTAAACCCTAAACTCTAAACCCTAAACACTAAAAACTAAACCCAAAACCCAAAACCCAAAACCCTAACCCAAAACCCTAAACCCTAAACCCTAAATCCTAAACTCTAAACCCTAAACCCGAAAAGCTTAACCCTAAACCCTAAAGCCCAAACCCTAAATCTTAAACCTTAAACCCTAAACACTAAACCCTAAACCCAAAATCCCAAATCGTAAACCTTAAAACCCAAAACCATAAACCCTAAACCCCAAATCCTAAAGCCTAAAGCCTAAACCCCAAAACCCTAAACCCTAAACCCTAAACCTATGCCCTAAACACTAAACCCTAAACCCTAAATCCTAAACCCTAAACTCTAAACCCCAAACCTTAAAAACTAAACCATAAACCTTAAACCCTAAACCCTAAACCCTAAACCGTGAAGCCCTGAACCCTAAATCCTAAACCCTAAACCGTAAAAACCCTAAACCCTAAACCCTAAATCCTTAACACTAAACCCTAAACTCAAAAATCTTAAACCCTAAACCCTAAACCCCAGATCCTAAACCCTAAACCCTAAACCCTAAACTCTAAACTGAAAAAACTAAACCATAAACCCTAAACCCTAAACCCCAACCCTAAACCCTAAACCCTAAACCCAAAAAACGCTAAAACCCAAACCCTAAACCCTAAAATCTAAACCAAAAAACCCCAAACCCTAACTGCTAAACCCTAACCCCTAAACCCTAAGCCCTAAACCCTAAAGACTAAACCCAAAACCCTAAATCTGAAACCCTAAACCCTAAAACCTAAACCCTAAACCCTAAAACATAAACCCTAAACCCTAAACCCTAAACCCTAAACCCTAAATCTGAAACCCTAAACCCTAAAACCCTAAACCCTAAACCCTAAACCCTAAATCCTAAACCCTAAACCCAAAACCCCTAAACCCTAAATCCTAAACCATAAACCATAAACCCTAAACCCTAAACCCTGAACCCCAAATCATAAACCCTAAACCCTAAACCCTAAACCCTAAATCCTAAACCCTAAAAACTAAACCCTAAACCAAAAACCTTAAAACCCCAAGCCGTAAACCCTAAACGTAAAAATCAAAACCCTAAACCCTAAACCCTACAAACTAAACCCTAAACCCTAAAATATATGCCCTAAACCCTAAACCCTATATCATAAACCCCAAACACTAAACCGTGAACCCAAAAACCTAAACCCTAAACCCTAAACCTAAAGCCTAAAAACCAAACCCTAAACCCTAAACCCTAAACACTAAACCCTAAACCAAAAATCCTAAACCATAAACATTAAAACCCAAAACCTTAAACCCAAAACCCCAAATCCTAAAGCCTAAAGCCGAAACACTAAAACCCAAAACCCAAAACTCAAAACCCTAAACCCTAAACTTACGCCCTAAACACTAAACCCAAAACCCAAAACCCTAAATCCTAAACCCTAAACTCTAAATCCCAAACCTTAAAAACTAAACCATAAACCCTAAACCCTTAACCCTAAAGCCATCAACCCTAAATACCAAACCCTAAACCGTAAAAACCCTAAACCCTAAACCCTAAACCCAAAATCCTTAAAACTAAACCCTAAACCCAAAAATCCAAAACCCTAAACCCAAAACCCTAAATCCTAAACCCTAAACCCTAAACCCTAAACTCTAAACCCAAAAAACTAAACCATAAACCCTAAACCCTAAACCCTAACCCTAAACCCTAAACCCTAAACCGAAAAAATCCTAAAACCCAAACCCTAAACCCTAAACTCTAAAACAAAAAACCCCAAACCGTAACTGCTAAATCCTAACCTTTAAACCCTTAGCATTAAACCCTAAAGACGAAACCCTAAACCTTAAATTCGAAACCCTAAACCATAAACCCTAAACCCTAAACCCTAAACCCTAAACATAAACCCTAAACCCTAAACCCTAAACCCTAAATCTGAAACCCTAAACCCTAAAACCCTAAACCCTAAACCCTAAACCCTAAACCCTAAACCCCTAAACCCTAAACCATAAACCATAAACCCTAAAACCTATGCCCTAAACCCTAAACCCTAAACCCTAAACCCTAAATCATAAACCCTAAACCCTAAAACTTAAATCCTAAACCCTAAAAACTAAACCCTAAACCCCAACCCTAAACCCTAAACCCTAAACCCTAAAACCTTAAACCCAAAACCCTAAACCCTAAACCCTATAATGCTAAACCCTAAACCCTAAACCCTATAATGCTAAACCTTTAACAGGACTATTACAAATATTCTCAGACGATTCAATATTTGATATATTACATGATTTGGCATGAGAATCATCGCAGAAAATATCACATGGGCAACGAGATGATTCATCACAAGATTTTTCATAGTAAACACTGCATGAACCATTTACAGTATTATCAACAGGTGATTCAGTATATGAACCATCACAGCAGTCATTACAAAAATCATCAAATGAGCTAGAGTAAGAATCATATACCTCGTCGTTGATTTCTAGCTCATCATTTGCCTCCTCCTTATCATTTAACCTTGGAGCATCCGGAGGAGTTACCATCTCCGATTCCTGGGATTTTCCATATTTCTTTTCCAGTTCATCCCAGATTTCCTGTGTAGTCTGATATGCCACAAACTCAACAAAGATATTAGAATCTAACGCAAGATATAACATGTCCATGGCATTAGAACTAATCATATTAAAATCAGTATCATTTATTTGTACACATCTTCCTTTGGCAGTCACAAGCCAGGCCCTCCAGTCCATGGATTTCAAAAATATGGTCATTCTAACTTTCCACATGGTGTAGTCGACACCACAAAATAATGGAGGACTGGAAAGTGACTGTCCCTCACCGAATGGGGATACACCGATGTGAGCCATTGCGATCTTTTTACAAAAATTTTTAAGTCAAGTGCAACGAGGCTCTGATACCAATTGTTAGAAAATGTGTATTCCCAAGAGGGAGGGGGGTGAATTGGAATTTTAAACTTTCTTCCTAGGTTCAACTAATCCTACAATCAGTATTACACAAGCCTAGGGTCTTTCTATGCAATTCCGAATGCGTAGATAAAAATGATGTGGAAATTAAGTCAAACGCATTATTCACACCATAACATACATGTGCGGTAAATATAAAGTACAAAAATATAAACAAGGCACACAATATGTTATCGGGGTTCAACCAACTGTGCCTACGTCCCCGCCTCTAGTTCGCAAGCCAGAGGATTCCACTAATAGCTCACTTAAGGGTGGAGCGGCACCGTTTACAACCAGGTCAAATTAACACAGGGCTGACCTCAACCTTAACTAGGTCAATTAGCGGGGCTGACCTCAACCTACACGCCTTAACAGGACAACGAACCTAGCTTTCCTAACCGGGTCTAAGCCAATCGGGAACTATTCCAGGGCTAGTCTCCCTCTTTAGACCCATGCCTGGATATACAACAAATGTGTATATAATCAGATGGTACAGTTATTGTGCTTTCGTGTAAAGCAGATATGTGCCCAAATGCGCGCAATAACATACACCACAATATGATTCAATATGTAAGCTCAATGTGGTCTAGATGGTTCAACTCTCAAAAGTATTTTCTATATGTGTAATGCGTACGTGAGAGTGACAAACAAGCAATCTTTGTATCACAAGATATTCAGCAAATAAGTTCACACAAAAGATGTTAAATCTCAAGTGTTTCAATCAGCAAGATATCTCAAGCATGTAAGTATTAAATGATGTATATGCTTAGATGTGTAATCTTTGTATTCAGCAAATAATATGTGAGTGAAAGAATATTGCAACAAGGATCACTATCACACAAACAAATATCTCTTCAAATATTTTACCTGATAAAAGCGCAATAGATATTTGGAAGTGTTTGAAAAGTTTTTGCAACCAAAAAGAAATACAATCTTCTCAAGATCTTGCAATGAAGGTGCAAGCTTTGAAGATCTATAAAAGTCTTCTTAGGATAGACTTATGAACGAAGTTCCCTAAGAATCCTTAGGTTTTGCCCTCAAATAAAATCGTGTCAATCAATCAAGAGTGGGAGAGCAAACTTATTTAGACTAGCACTCAATCAACATACAAAGGGTTTAATCAGTATGAGTGTAGGAGGCTCAAATATGAGTAATATAAGCTTTGGAAATTTCAGATAATTTCTCCTAATCAAAGTGGTTAATCCATCATATTTTTCTCAAATGATCTCATATATATAGGCATAGAAGAAAATATGACCGTTGGGGACCTATTGGGTATTATTAGAAAAGTTTAATGATGTTTAAAGCATTTTAACCCTGTTTAAAAATTATTAACTGCGGTGAAAAATCAGAGCAACCCAAGAGGTTCGGTCGACCAGATCAGTTTCGGTCGACCAGGACTTATATGGTTCGGTCGACTAGGGAAATATTGAACTAAAGGCTCGGTCGACCAGGAGAGGGTGATTTCTTAATTTTGTGAGGTTCGGTCGACCAGACCGATGGGATTTCTCCCGAGGACCCTCCAGTTGACCAAGTAGTTGGAGAACAAAAGTGCTCGGTCGACCAGATGGTCAAAATGTTGACCAGGGAGGGTTTCGGTCGACCAGGCCTTTTTGAACTACCTGGTTCGATCGACCAGGGCCTTGGTCAACAGTTGACCCAAGCCTGGTTTGGTCGACTAGGGCAGAATGAACTGCCTGGTTCGATCGACCGAAAGTGTCTCAAGTGTGCATTTGGGTCTTATTTCGAATCATACAAACCCTATTCAAGTGCCTAACAAACATATGTGCAAATGTGTGTATCCTAGGGTCACTTTGGGTCCAATTTGAAGACACCGATTAAGTCCAGTGTCAGTCGACCGAAGGGAAAAACCCTAAGGTCTTTCTAAGGTCCTTTCTCATTCATGGTTTGTTTGAGCTTACGTAATAAATCATACATGTGATGTGTGTGAGCTTATTACAAACCAAATAGCCCTAATTAATATTATAGACCAATTACACAAATGAATTATATATTACAACACAAAGTAATTGGGTCTTCAATCTTTGCTTGCTTTGTGCACATCTTGATCTTAACAGTCTTAGTTCCTGCACAAAACCTCAAACACTCATTAGATACAATCAGTATTTGTCATAATCAAAACCGGGCGTGACCAATGAGGTCAACAATCTACCCCTTTTTGATGATGACAAATACGATTGGCAAAATATAGGGTTAAGCCTAAGAAGGCTCCCCCTCACACTATGCATCCAATGTTTTGTTGAATAAAAGTTCTACCCAACCCATTATTATTTTTGCCCCAACCCATTATTATTTTTGCCTTTCCATCTCCCCCTTTTGGCAACAGCAAAAAGGGCCATTTGAATTTAAAACTTTAGGCAATGGGTGATTACTACACTTATGCATGATGAATTTTGGAAAGATTTTTGAAAAATTTCGGCAGTGTGCTGTTTGTAAATCGGACTTTCCAAAAATAAATCCTGTATAATATGTAACTTGTTTGAGTTTATATTTCCTAGCAATTTATCCATGACTACGAAAACAGTTCAATATGGTGAATGCATAAATTAGAGGTATATTCTTTCAATCATTCAAAAATATAATAGTCATACTTATGTATAAAGAATGACAAAGATAACCTCAACAATTAAGCACACAAACAACATAATTGGTTATTACGAGGTTCAAATGACATATCAAACATGATTAGACCAAAAATATACACAAACCATTTGAAGTTGAAACATATCATAAGACCTGTGGAAGATTTGAGTTAAAGACACATGACATATGATACCAAAAAGGAGGTTTGAGCATAAATATAGTCTAACTAGTTCACATGCATTTTCACGTATTATCAATGAACCAGTTATGTAATGCAACACCCTTAAGAGATTTCATGATGTAAAATTTTAATACAGAGAAAGCACAAGTCATGAAGGCATGTAAGCACACAAACAAGACATAAAATATATTCTTTATGAGTTCAGTTCTTGCTTTCATAAATATATATATATATATATAAGTATTTATATATATAGATATACATATGTATATAATTAATATATATATTCCCCTTTGATATGTGCAAAAGGTACTGGGGGGTTGCT
Organism: Malania oleifera; assembly: GCF_029873635.1. Lineage (NCBI taxonomy): Eukaryota > Viridiplantae > Streptophyta > Magnoliopsida > Santalales > Ximeniaceae > Malania > Malania oleifera. Next base: position 27,481 of record NW_026651976.1, on the reverse strand, counting down.
TAATGAAAAAGAAGACTTTAATTTTAAGACATTCAAGCCACATTTTTCTGGATTGTCAATTATGCACATACTAAATTATAACCAGAAAAATCATAACCATAATGATCCCTAAAAAATTAAGATTCACATGCAAGATCATATGGCAAATCAAGTAACTGTGGCAACAAAAGCATATTTCAAATTTATGATTAAAGCATTTCATTTAAGCACATACCACACTTGATTTAATAGCAGATCTAGTCCAAACATATTTTGTGAGCAAACAAAAATAGACATTCATTTTTAGATGCTCCTCCTAAATGTATGCAAATTATGAAACAATTCCTTTACATGTATATATACATTTGGCACACACAAGAAGTAACATTTCAATTATTTGGGCAAATGTCTACAGAAAATTTAGCAACATGCCGACCGTAAACAGGACATTTCCCAAATTTTACTTGCACAAAAATCGTTCTCAAACAGACAGTATTATAGAAGTAAGGCATGCGAGAACCTATCATCTACTAGCAGGCAATTCTCAACAACTGCATCCGCCATGCAGTAGGCATTCTACACTACTGATGCATTTCAATACAATACACATTTAACCACTAGAACATGCAAGTCAAGAAACTGCAGATATATATATCATAATAACCAGGGTAGTATGTCAAAGTATCATGAGAGTACAAAATAAAAGGAAAGACCTGTTTTTATTTAGTACAGACCAGATGATCTAAGATAAAAAAAAAGAATCAAAGTCACGCAATCTGATCTGCAGACAACCCTAGAGACTAGAACGTCCCTCCATTGTCTCCTCCATCCTCTCCTCCATCACCACCATCACCAGCATCGAAATTGAAGTCCATAGTCATCCTATCCCTCTCATCCTGCATCTCCTGAATACGGTCACTCAGCTCACTGAAGCCAGCTGTCATAGACCGCTCCAAATCTGTGAGGCGGCTGGCAGTGGAGATGGAGTGCTGCTGGAACTCCTCCCGAAGTGGAGCAGATGACAATGCCAAGTCCTGTAAGTCTGACTGGATTGATCCCCGAAACTGTGTGAATGTGTCAGACAAGCTAGTGATGGCAGCCATAAGATCCAAGTTTGATGGCTGCGGAGGCTGTGGTAGCTCCTGTGGGGCCTCTACCTGCGCTGCTGCTGCTCTAGAGGGCGCCCAGATGTTCCTAATAAGCTCGTACCCCATCAGTCGTAGGGTCACGCCGGAGAAGATGTCAGCAGGTCATCTCCTCTTTAGTGAAGCCACATTTGTCCTTGTGACTCCAATGTTTTTGAATAACTTGTTCAAAATGCCTCTATATGGCATTATCACTCGGTGGCCAATCGTCTTGGCTATCATCCAACGGATTACCAAACTAGGCAGGTCCAACTTCTTCCGAGCGAATAGACACCACATGATAAAGTAGTCTAAAAATAATACGTGCACTCTAGATCCCACCTTGGGCAGGATATTGTATATGATCAGGTGGTGCACAACCTTAGCCTCAAGAGTAAACTGTCTATAATGTGGCGGGTGGTTCTGGCTAGCAGTGCCAGGGTCAGACATAGTCAGGTTTGCGAATGTGGCAACTGTAAATTCCTGCTCAAAGATCCAGGAGTTTACTACATTGGGGCACTCAAAGTCGCCACGGTCTATGTCGAGGACATCAGAGATATATTGTTCGTCAAAAAGCACATCTATCCTCAGCACACGGGAGAAGTACCCGTTCTCATCATTGCCCAAGTTGGCATAGAACATCCTAACAAAGGTCGGGTAATGACCCCCAGGTTGGTAGGAGATAAAGGCTCTCCACCCCTGATACTCGAACATGTCCATAATGTTTCTAAAATGCTGATTCATAAATTCTAAATCGAGTATCTTACCTAGTATAGCTTCCTTGGGAAGGAACTCCTGTATATACCGTACTTTGCACCTTTCTAAGAGAAAATACTCATCCTCTACGTGTGCAAAATCGTGGGCTTCAATGTGAGCCATGGTAGTGCAGATATGAGGCTTGGAAACTGGGTTTACTAGGAAAGGGTGAAGGATCTCTCAAGATTTCTCGCGCAAATGAGCCCAAAATGAAGAAATCAAATATATATATCGCAGCTTGGTCGACCAAGAGTAGATACGGTCGACCGACGCTTGAACTTCCCCATGCACCGACACAGCTCGGTCGACCGAGGAGAAAATGAACTAGGATGGCCGGTCGACCGAAAGGGTGTACTGTGCCATGTTTTGGTCGACTAGGGGTGAACCGAAAGGTTCTATCGACCGGGGAAAATGTGCTCACTAGGGTTCAGTCGACCGAGGGGTCAAAGTCAACATGTCCTGGTCGACCGGGGCACTTTATAACTGCAATGCTTAGTCGACCGAGCATAGTGGATTTTCCTGATTTTGCCTTATTTTTTATCCAAAGTTCTCCCTAAGGTCCAGATTTGATATGTAATAGTATAAACATGATTCTTAGGGATTCTTGGTGAAAGGATGTTGCTCAAATGAAGTGTGTACCAAGAATAGACTTATTGACCCATTTTGGGCACCGAGCACTAAGGAGTATGAGGCTTTTTCTTAAAACAATGCTCTTTGGTGATTGGAGAGTATCCTATAGAAATGAAGACATAGAGGAGCAAGGATACAAATCATGGAATGGGTGAAACCTCACGGAGTATGATCGTGGTTTGGTGAGGACTTCTAATGGATGAGATTGACCAGAGTTAAAGGATTTGTAATTTTAAACATAAAGGGTTTCCTAGAGGATACCTCTAATTTGGTTAGAACTATGAGAAGCACACAATGTACATTAGTCATTTATGATTAGTGTTGCTTTAAGCCTAGAGTGATATCTTGATTTCGATTTAGGCTTTTCACGTTTAAAAGTGAGTTTAGGGTATAGTGATGCAAGATATAAGATGGAACCCTAAAATTCATCTTTGTGCAATGGACAACTGCTGCTTAACTTTATGTTTTTCATGTCAGCAGGGGTTAAGCAATTAGAACTAAATACCGGGCGTACACGCCATGTCCATTTGGAAGTGGATAAAGGTTCTTAGTATAACAAGATAGTGTACTAAGATTTTCATTTTAAGAAACAACCACTTCCCAAACCTGTAGACATCACAACCCCCTAAACTTAAGCCTAAGAACTAAGGAAAGATTAAATAATCAAGTACTATTTACTAAAACCATTCTTTCTCATCTCTAGTTGGGTTTGCTACCATGATAACCCACATCATTTCTTTACTCAAGCCTCTAGCACTTCTAAATAGAATCTTAAACCATACGTGCCACATAGTTTTGCATAATAAGCAGGTATTGAATTTTCGTGAAGGGATATGCTTATTTATTCCAAATTTCTTTAGCAAGGCTAGACTGTTGGTTCTATGTAAGCAACTTGAACCCTTTTTGAAATGAACTTTCCTTTTAGGTCCAAAGGATTTATTGTGATTATTCTTATCATTTTCAGCTTTGAGTATAAGTATAGAATAATCATTTATTTCTCCATCCAAGCATGCAATTTTCAATATCTTCCCAATCCTTTTCTTTTCAAGAACAGCATGAAGATTTTTCAACCCCTTTAATTGTTTTGCTATTCTTTTGTTCTCACTCTTCAAGCGTATTTTATGCTTAGAGATTCTAACTAGAAACTTGTGCATTTTCAATAACGTCTTTTCTAGTCTTTCGTGCGACAACAAGCTTTTAGTATTCAATTCAGCACATGATTCAACACACAGTTCAATACAAGAATTATCAGATGAATCATTGCATGCATGTTTAACAGGACTATTACAAATATTCTCAGATGATTCAACATTTGATATATTACATGATTTGGCATCAGAATCATTGCAGAAAATATCATATGGGCAACGAGATGATTCATCACAAGATTTTTCATAGTAAACACTGCACGAACCATTTACAGTATTATCAACAGGTGATTCAGTATATGAACCATCACAACAGTCATTACAAAAATCATCAAATGAGCTAGAGTAAGAATCATATACCTCGTCTTTGATTTCTAGCTCATGATTTGCCTCCTTATCATTTAAGCTTGGAGCATCCGGAGGAGTTACCATCTCCGATTCCTGGGATTTTCCATATTTCTTTTCCAGTTCATCCCAGATTTCTTGTGTAGTTTGATATGCCACAAACTCAACAGAGATATCAGAATCTAACGCAAGATATAACATGTCCATGGCATTAAAACTAATTATATTAAAATCAGTCTCATTTATTTGTACACATCTTCTTTTGGCAGTCACAAGCTAGACCCTCCAGTGTATGGATTTCAAAAATATGGTCATTCTAACTTTCCACATGGTGTAGTCGACACCACAAAATAATGGAGGACTGGAAAGTGACTGTCCCTCACCGAATGGGGATACACCGATGTGAGCCATTGCGATCTTTTTACAAAAACGTTTAAGTCAAGTGCAACGAGGCTCTGATACCAATTGTTAGAAAATGTGTGTCCCAAGAGGGGGGGTGAATTGGAATTTTAAACTTTCTTCCTAGGTTCAACTAATCCTACAATTAGTATTACACAAGCCTAGGGTCTTTCTATGCAATTCCAAATGCGTAGATAAAAATGATGTGGAAATTAAGTCAAACGCATCATTCACACCACAACATACATGTGTGGTAAATGTAAAGTACAAAAATATAAACAAGGCACACGATATGTTATCAGGGTTCGGCCAACTGTGCCTACGTCCCCGCCTCTAGTTCGCAAGCCAGAGGATTCCACTAATAGCTCACTTAAGGGTGGTTACAACCAGGTCAAATTAACATAGGGCTGACCTCAACCTTAACTAGGTCAATTAGCGGGGCTGACCTCAACCTACATGCCTTAACAGGACGACGAACCTAGCTTTCCTAACCGGGTCTAAGCCAATTCGGGACTATTCTAGGGCTAGTCTCCCTTTTCAGACCCGTGCCTGGATATACAACAAATGTGTATATAATCAGATGGTACAGTGATTGTGCTTTCATGTAAAGCAGATATGTACCCAAATGCGCGCAATAACATACACCACAATATGATTCAATATGTAAGCTCAATGTGGTCTAGATGGTTCAACTCTCAAAAGTATTTTCTATATGTGTAATGCGTACGTGAGAGTGACAAACAAGCAATCTTTGTATCACAAGATATTCAGCAAATAAGTTCACACAAAAGATGTTAAATCTCAAGTGTTTCAATCAGTAAGATATCTCAAGCATGTAAGTATTAAATGATGTATATGCTTAGATGTGTAATCTTTGTATTCAGCAAATAATATGTGAGTGAAAGAATATTGCAACAAGGATCACTATCACACAAACAAATATCTCTTCAAATATTTTACCTGATAAAAGCGCAATAGATATTTGGAAGTGTTTGAAAAGTTTTTGCAACCAAAAACAAATACAATCTTCTCAAGATCTTGCAATGAAGGTGCAAGCTTTGAAGATCTATAAAAGTCTTCTTAGGATAGACTTATGAACGAAGTTCCCTAAGAATCCTTAGGTTTTGCCCTCAAATAAAATCGTGTCAATCAATCAAGAGTGGGAGAGCAAACTTATTTAGACTAGCACTCAATCAACATACAAAGGGTTTAATCAGTATGAGTGTAGGAGGCTCAAATATGAGTAACATAAGCTTTGGAAATTTCAGATAATTTCTCCTAATTAAAGTGGTTAATCCATCATATTTTTCTCAAATGATCTCATATATATAGGCATAGAAGAAAATATGACCATTGGGGACCTATTGGGTATTATTAGAAAAGTTTAATGATGTTTAAAGCATTTTACCCCTATTTAAAAATTATTAACTGCGGTAAAAAATCAGGACAACCCGAGAGGTCCGGTCGACCAGATCAGTTTCGGTCGACCAGGACTCATATGGTTCGGTCGACCAGGGAAATATTGAACTAAGGGCTCGGTCGATCAGGAGATGGCGATTTCTCAATTTTTCGAGGTTTGGTCGACCAGGCCATTTTGAACTGGCTGGTTTGGTCGACCAGACCGCTGGGATTTCTCCCGAGGACCCTCCGGTCGATCAGGTAGTTGGAGAAAAAAAGTGCTCGTTCGACCAGATGGTCAAAATGTTGACCAGGGAGGGTTTCAGTCGACCAAGCCTTTTTGAATTACCTCGTTCGGTCGACCAGGGCCTTGGTCAACAGTTAACCCAGGCCTGGTTCGGTCGACTAGGGCAGAATGAACTGCTTGGTTCGGTCGACCGAAAGTGCACCAAGTGTGCATTTCGGTCCCCTTTCGAATCATACAAACCCTATTCAAGTGCCTAACAAACATATGTGCAAATGTGAATATCCTAGGGTCACTTGGGGTCCAATTTGAACACACCAATTAAGTCCGGTGTCAGTCGATCGAAGGGAAAAACCCAAAGGTCTTCCTAAGGTCCTTTCTCATTCATGGTTTGTTTGAGCTTACGTAATAAATCATACATGTGATATGTGTGAGCTTATTACAAACCAAATAGCCCTAATTAATATTATAGACCAATTACACAAATGAATTATATATTACAACACAAAGTAATTGGGACTTCAATCTTTGCTTGCTTTGTGCACATCTTGATCTTAACAGTTTTAGTTCCTGCACAAAATCTCAAACACTCATTAGATACAATAAGTATTTGTATAATCAAAACCGGGCGAGACCAATAAGGTCAACATTATGTCCTAAACCCTAAACCCTAAACCCTAAACCCTAAACCCTAAACACTAAACCGTACACCCAAAAACCTAAACCCTAAACCCTAAACCCTAAACCCTAAAAACTAAACCCTAAACCCTAAACCCTAAACATTAAACCCTAAACCCTAAACCGAAAAAACCCTAAACCCTAAATCCTAAACCCTAAACCCTAAAAACAAAAAACCCTAAACCATAAATCCTAAACACTAAACCCTTAACCCTAAAACCTTTACCCTAAACCCTAAAGCCTAAAGCCTAAACCCCAAACCCTGACCCTAAACCATAAACCCCAAACACTATACCAGAAAGCCTAAACCGAAAAAACCTGAAATTGTAAACCATAAACCCTAAACCCTAAACCCTAAACCCAAAATACCCTAAACCCAAAATCCTAAACCCTAAAACCTAAAAACCCTAAACCCTAAACCCTAAACCCAAAATCCTAAACCATAAACCCTAAAAACCCTAAAACCTAAACCCTAAACCCTAAATCCTAAACCATAAACCCTAAACCCTAAACCCTAAACCCTAAATACTAAACCCTAAACCCTAAACCCTAAACCTCAAACCCTACACCCTAAACCCTAAACACTAAACCCTAAAGTCGTAAACACTAAACCCTAAACCCTAAACCCTAAACCCTGAAACCTATACCCTAATCCCCAACCCCTAAACCTTAAACCCTCAACCTTAAACCCTAAACTGTAAAAAGTAAACCCTAAACCCTAACCCTAAGCCCTAAACCCAAAAAACTCTAAACCCTTAATCCAAAACCCTACACCCTAAACCCTAAACACTAAACCCTAAACCCAAAAAATCATAAACCCTAAACCCTAAACCTAAAAACCTAAACCCCAAAACCTATGCCCAAAACCCAAAACCCAAAACCCTAACTCCTAAACCCTAAACCCTAAACCGTAAACCCTAAACCCTAAAAACTAACCCTCACCCCTAGCCCTAAACCAAAAAACCCTAAACCCTAAACCCAAAAAACTAAACCCTAAACCCTAAATCCTAAATCCTAAACCCTTAAACCCTAAACCGCAAACCCTAAACCCTAAATGCTAAATCCGAAACCCTAAAACCTGTGCCTTAAAGCCTAAACCATAAATCCTAAACCCTAAACCCTAAAAACTAAACCCAAAACCCTAAACCCTAAACCCAAACCTTAAACCCTAAACCCTAAAACTTAAACCCTAAGTTCTAAAACCTAAACCCTAAAACATAAAACCAAAACCCTAAACCATAAACCCTAAATCCCAAACACTAAACCCTAAACCCTAAATCCGAAAACCTAAACCCTAAAACCCTAAACCCTAAACCATAAACCCTAAATCCTAAATCCTAAACCCCAAACCCCTAAACCCTAAACCCTAAATCCTAAACCCTAAACCCTAAGCCGTAAACCCTAAACCCTAAAAACTAACCCTCAACCCTAAACCCTAAACCCTAAACCCTAAAACCCTAAACCCTAAAACATAAAAAGTAAACCCTAAACCCTAAACCCTAAACCCTAAAAAGTAAACCCTAAACCCTAAACCCTAAAAAGTAAGCCCTAAACCTTAAACCCTTAACCCCCAAACCGTAAACCGTAAACCCTAAACGTTAAACCCGAAAACCTAAAACCTATGCCCTAAACCCTAAACCCTAAACCCTAAACCCTAAATCCCAAACACTAAACACTAAACCCTAAATCCCAAATCCTAATTTCTAAAACCCTAAAACCTAAACCTTAAACCCTAAATCCTAAATCCTAAACCCCAAACCCCTAAACCCTAAACCTAAAACCCTAAACCCCAAACCCTAAACCCCAAACCCTAAACCTTAAACCTTAAAACTTATGCCCTAAACCCTAAACCATAAATCCTAAACCCTAAACCCTAAGCCGAAAACCCTAGACCCTGAAAACTAACCCTCAACGCTAAATCCAAAATCCTAAAACCCTAAACCTTAAACCCTAAAAACGAAACCCTAAATAGTAAACCCTAAAACCTAAACCATAAAACCCGAAACCCAACACCCTAAACCCGAAACCTTAAACCCAAAACCCTATAACGCAAAACCCTAAACCCTAAACCCAAAACCAAAAAAACCTAAACCCTAAACCCTAAACCAAAAAAACCCTAAACCCTAAATCCTAAGCCCTAAACCCTAAACCTTAAACCCAAAAAATCCAAAACCCTAAATCCTAAACCCTAAACCCTAAAAACTCTAAACCCTAAACCCAAAACCCTAAATCCTAAAACTAAAACCTAAAAACCTAAGCACCGAAACCCTAAACCCTAAAAACTAAACCCTAAACCTAAACCCTAAACCCTAAACCCTAAACCCTAAACCTTAAACCCTAAACCCTACACCCTCAACCCAAAAACCAAAATCCTAAACCATAAACCATAAACCCTAAAACCTACGCCCTAAACCCTAAACCCTAAACACTAAATCTTAAACCCTAAACCCTAAACCCTAAACCCAAAACACAAAAAACTAAATCCAAAACCCTAAACCTTAAAACCTAAACCCTAAACCCTAAACCCTAAACCCTAAAACCGAACCCTAAACACCAAGCCCTAAACCATAAATCTGAAACCCTCAACCCTAAAACCCTAAACCATAAATCCTAAGCCCTAGACCCTAAACCCCCAAACCTCCTAAACCCTAAACCCTAAACACGAAACGCCATGCCCAAAAACCTATGCCCCAAACCATAAATCCTAAACCCTAAACCCTGAATCCTAAACCCTAAACCCTAAACCCTAAACCCTAAAAACTAAACCCTAAACCCTAAACCCCAAAACCTTAAAACCTAAACCCCAAGCCCGAAACCCTAAACTCTAAACCCTATAACGCTAAACCCTAAACCATAATCCCAAAAAACACTAAACCCTAACCTAAACATGAAACCCTAAACCCTAAACCCTAAATCCTAAATCCAAAACCCAAAACCCTACACCCTAAATCCTAAACCCTAAACCATAGACCCTAAACCCTAAACCCTAAAACCTATGCCATAAACCCTAAACTGTAAACCCTAAACCCCAAACCCCAAAACCTATGCCCTAAACCCTAAACCCTAAACCCTAAACCTTAAACCCTAAACCCTAAACCCTAAAAACTAAACCCTACACCCAAAACCATAAACCTAAACCTTAAACCCTAAACCAAAAACCCAAAACACTAAACCTAAAAAACACTAAATCCTAAACTCTAAACCCCAAACCCGAAAACCTAAACCCTAAACCCCCCCTAAACCCTAAACCCTAAACCCTAAGCCATAAAACCTAAATCCTAAACCCTAAACCCTATACCACAAAACCAAAAACCCAAAACCCAAAACCCTAAAACCTATGCCCTAAACACTAAACTCTAAACCCTAAACCCTAAATCCTAAACCATAAACCCCAAACCCTAAACCCTAAACCCCAAGCCTAAAAAGTAAACCATAAACCCTAAACGCTAAACCCTAAACCATAAAGTCCTTAACCCTAAATCCTAAACCCTAAGCCCTAAAAACCCTAAACCCTAAACCCTATGCCCTAAAAACCCTAAACCCTAAACCTTAAATCCATAACACTAAACCCAAAACCCAAAACCCTAAACCATAAACCTTAAAACCTATGCCCTAAACTCTAAACCCTAAACCCTAAACTCTAAACCCAAAAAACTAAACCCTAAACCCTAAACCCTAAACCCTAACCCTAAAACCTAAACCCAAACCCTAAACCCTAAACCCAAAACACCCTAAACCCTAAACCCCAAACTAAAAACCCGAAACCCTAACTCCTAATCCCTAAGCCCTAAACCCTAAGCCCTAAACCCTGAAGACTAAACCCTAAACCCTAAATCCGAAACCGTAAACCATGGACCCAAAATCGTAAACCCTAAAACCTAAAACATTAACCCTAAACCCTAATCTAAAACCCTAAACCCCAAAGACCTAAACCCTAAACCCTAAACCCTAAACCCTAAACCCTAAAACCCAAAACCCTAAACCATAAACCCTAAAACCTATGCCCTAAACCCTAAACCCTAAACCCTAAACCCTAAATCACAAACCCTAAACCCTAAACCATAAATCCAAAACCCTAAACCCTAAACCCTAAAGCTGTAAACACTAAATCCTAAACCCTAACCCCTAAAAACCCTAAACCCTAAACCCTAAATCCTTAACACTAAACCCAAAACCCCTACACCTTAAACCTTAAACCCTAAACCCTAAATCCTTAACACAAAACCCAAAACCCCTAAACCCTAAACCCTAAACCCTAAACTGTAAACCCTAAATCGTAAACCCTAAACCCTAAACCCTAAACCCTAAAGCCCTGAACCCTAAATCCTAAACCCTAAACCCTAAAAACACTAAACCCTAAACCCTAAACCTTAAATCCTTAACACTAAACCCTAAACCCCTAAACCCTAAACCCTAAACCCTAAACCCAAACCCAAAACCCTAAACCTTAAACACTAAACCCTAAACCCTAAACCCAAAACCGTAAACCCAAACCCTAAACCCTAAACCCTAAACCCTAAACCCTAAAAACCCTAAACCCCAAACTCTAAACCCTAAACCCTAAACCAAAATCCCAAAACCCTAACCCCTAAACCCTAAGCCCTAAACCCAAAAGACTAAACCCAAAACCCCAAATCTAAAACCCTAAACCATAAACCCTAAACCCTAAACCCTAAACCCTAAAACATAAACCCTAAACCCTAAACCCTAAACCCTAAACACTAAAACATAAACCCTAAACCCTAAATCTGAAACCGTAAACCCTAAAACCCTAAACCCTAAACCCCAAACCCTAAACCCTAACTCCTAAACCCCAAACCCTAAACCCCTAAACCCCAAACCCTAAACCCTAAGCCATAAACCCCAAAACCTATGCCCAAAACGCTAAACCCTAAACCCTAAATCATAAACCCTAAACTCTAAATCTCAAACCTTAAAAACTAAACCCTAAACCCTAAACCCAAAACCCAAAACAATAAACCCTAAACTATAAACCTTTAAACCATAAACCCTAAACCCGAAACCCTAAACCCTAAGCCCTGTAACGTGAAACCCAAAACCCTAAACCAAAAACCCTAAAACCCTAAACCGTAAACCCTAAATCCAAAACCTTAAACCCAAAAACCTAAACCCTAAACCCAAAACACTAAAAAATAAACCCAAAACCCAAAACCCTAAATGCTAAACCCTAAAACCAATGCCCTAAACCCTAAACACTAAACCCTAAACCGTAAACACAAAAACTTAAACCCCAAAAGCCTAAACCCTAAACCCTAAACACTAAATCCTAAACCCTAAACCCTAAATCCCAAACCCTAAACCCTAAATCCCAAACCCTAACCCTAAACCCAAAAGCCTAAACCCTAAACCGTAAACACTAAACCCGAAATGCTAAACCCAAAAAACCCTACACCCAAAACCCTAAACCCTAAACCTAAACCCTAAACCCTAAACCCTAGACCCTAAAACCTATGCCCAAAACGCAAGACCCTAAACCCTAAATCCTAAACCCTCAACCCTAAACCCTAATCCCTAAACCCTAAGCCCTGAACCGTAAATCGAAAAAATCTTAAACAATAAACCCTAGATCGAAAACCCTAAACCAAAAACCCTAAACCCAAACCCCCAAACCCTAAACCCTAAACCCTAAACCCTAAACGCTAAACCCAAAACCCTAAACCCTAAATCGTAAACCCTAACCCAAAACCCTAAACCCTAAACCGTAAACCCTAAACCCCAAAAACCCTAAACCCTAAATCCTACAAACAAAACCCTAAACCCTAAACCACAAACCTTAAACCCTAAGACCTAAACAAAAAATCGTAAACCCTAAATCCTAAACCCTAAACCTTAAACCCTACACCCTAAACCCTATACACTAAACCCTAAACCCCTAAACCCTAAACTCTAAACACTAAACCCAAAACCTTAAACCCTAAAACCTATGCCCTAAACCTAAACCCTAAACCTTAAATCCTAAACACTAAACCCAAAACCCAAAACCCTAAACCCTAAACACCCCCTGTACCCCAAAACCCTAAACACTATACCCTAAACCCAAAACCCTAAAAAACCCTAAAACCTATTCCCTAAACCCTAAAACCAAAACCCGAAACTCTAAACCCAAAAAACCCTAAACTCTAAACCACTAAACCCTAAACCCTAAACCCTAAAACTTACGCACTAAACCCTAAACCCTAAACCCTAAATCCTAAACACTAAACCTTAAACACAAAACTTTAAACCCTAAAAACTAAACCCTAAACCCCAAACCCCAGACCCTAACCCTAAACCCTAAACCCTAAACCCTAAACACTAAACCCAAAACTCGAAACCCTAAACCAAAAAGACCCTAAATCCTAAACTCTAAACCCTAAACCCTAAATCATAAACCCTAAACCTTGAAGCCTAAAGCCTAAAGCCTAAAGCCTAAACCCTAAACCCAAAAGACCCTAAACCCTAAATCCTAAACAATAAACCCTAAAAACCCTAAACCCTAATCCGAAACCCTAAACCCTAAACCCAAAACGCTAAACCACCCTAAACCTTAAGATCGAAACACTAAACCCTAAACCCTAAACCACAAACACTAAACCCAAAACCCCTAAACCCTAAAAAGTAAACCCTATACCCAAATCCAAAGACACTAAAACATAAGCCCTAAACCCTAAACCACCCAAAATTAGAAACCCTAAACCCTAAACCCTAAACCCTAAACCCTAAACCACAAACACTAAACCCAAAACCCCTAAACCCTAAAAAGTAAACCCTATACCCAAAACCAAAGACACTAAAACATAAGCCCTAAACCCTAAACCACCCAAAATTAGAAACCCTAAACCCAAAACCCTAAAACCTAATCTCTAAACCCAAAAAACACTAAACCCTTAATCCTACACCAAAAACCCTAAAAACTTTAAATCCTAAACCCTAAACCCTAAACCCCTAAACCCTAAACCCTAAACCCTAACCTCTAAAGCATAAACCATAAAAATTTTGCCCTAAACCCTAAACCCTAAACACCAAACACTAAATCCTAAATCCTAAACCCTAAACATTAAACCCTAAACCCTAAAACCTAAACCCCAGACCCTAAATCCCATACCCTAACCCTGAACCCTAAACCCTAAGCCTAAACCCTAAAAACCAAACCAGAAACCCTAAACCAAAAAAACCCTAAACCCTAAATCCTAAACACTAAACCCTAAACCTTAAAACCAAAACCCTAACCCTAAACCCTAAAGCCAAAAAACCATAAACCCTAAATCCTAAACCCTAAACATCAAAAACCTTAAACCCTAAGCCCCAAACCCTAAATCCCAAACCTTAAACCCAAAACCCTAAACCCTAAACCCTAAACCATAAACCCTAAACCCAAAAACCTATGCCCAAAACCCTAGAACCTAAACCCTAAATCCTAAACCCTAAAATCTAAACCCTAAACCCGAAACCCTAAAAACTAAACCCTAGACCCTAAACCCTAATCATAAACCCTAAACCCTAAGCCCTAAACCCTAAACCCAAAAAATCGTAAACCGTGAACCTTAAACACTAAACCATAAACCCAAAACCCTAACCCCTAAAAACAAACCCCTAAACTTTAAACCCTTAATCCAAAACCCTAACACAAAACCCTAAACCCAAAAACCAAGAAACTAAACCCTAAACCCTAAACCCCAAACCCTAAACCCTAAACCCTAACCCTAAACCCTAAACCCGAACCCCTAAACCCAAAAAACCCTAAACCCTAAACCCTAAACCCTAAACCCTAAACCCTAAAACCTAAACCCTAAACCCTAAACCCTAAACCCAAAAAACCCTAAACCCAAAATCCTAAACCCTAAACCCTAAAAACCCTAAACCCAAAGCCCTAAACCCTAAATCCTAAACCTTAAACCCTAAAGCCTAAAGCCTAAAGCCTAAACCCTAAACCCTAAAAACAAACCCCTAAACTTTAAACCCTTAATCCAAAACCCTAACACTAAACCTTAAATCCAAAAACCGAGAAACTGAACCCCAAACCCTAAACCCTAAACCCTAACCCTCAACCCTAAACCCTAATCCCTAAATGCTAAGCCCTGAATCGTAAATCGAAAAAATCGTAAACAATAAATCCTAAACGCAAAACCCTAAACCAAATACTCCAAACCCAAACACCCAAACCCTAACCCGAAAACCCTAAACCCTAAACCCTAAACCCAAAACCCTAAACCCTAAATCCAAAACCCTAACCCTAAACACTCAACCCTAAACCCTAAAAACTAAACCTTAAACCCTAAACCCTAAACCCTAAACCCTAATCCTAAACACTAAACCCTAAACCCAAAAAACCCTAAACCCTAAACCCTACAAAAAAAAACCCCAAACACTAAAGCCCAAACCCTAAACCCTAAGACCAAAATATAAAACCCTAAACCCTAAACCCTAAACGCTAAACCCTATACACTAAACCCTAAACCCCTAAACCCTAAACACTAAAAACTAAACCCAAAACCCTAAACCATAAAACCTATACCCTAAACCCTATACCCTAAACACTAAACCGCAAACCCCAAAACCCTAAACACTATACACAAAACCCAAAACCCAAAACACTAAAACCTATTCCCTAAACCCTAAACCCTAAACCCTAAACTCTAAACGCAAAAAGCCATAAACCCTGAACCCCTAAACCTTAAACCCTAAACCCTAAATCCTAAACACTAAACCCGAAACACTAAACTCTAAACCATAAAAACTAAACCCTAAACCGTAAACCCCAAACCCTAACCCTAAACCCTAAACCCAAAACCCAAAACCCGAAACCCTAAACCCAAAAGACCCTAAATCCTAAACTCTAAACCCTAAACCCTAAACCATAAACCCTAAACTTTAAAGCCTAAACCCTAAACCCTAAACCCAAAAGACCTTAAACCCAAAATCCTAAACAATAAACCCTAAAAACCCAAAACCCTAAACCCTAAATCTAAATCCTATACCTAAACCCTAAACCCTAAACCCTAAACCCTAAACCCTAATCCTAAACCCTAAACCCTAAACCCAAAACCCTAAACCTTAAGATCGAAACACTAAACTCTAAACCCTAAACACTAAACCAAAAACCCCTAAACCCTAAACACTAAACCCTAAACCATAAACCCAAAGCCCAAGACACTAAAACATATGCCCTGAACCCTAAACCCTAAACCCCAAACTCTAAACCCAAAAAACCCTCAACCCTTAATCCTAAACCCAAAACCCTAAAAAATTTTAAATCCTAAACCCTAAACCCTAAACCCTAAACTTCAAAGCCTAAACCCTAAAAGTTATGCTCTAAACCCTAAACCCTAAACCCTAAAAGCTAAATCCTAATTCCTAAACCCTAAACACTAAACCCTAAACCCTAAAAACTAAACCCTAGATCCTAAATCCAACACCCTGACCCTGAACGGTAAACCCTAACCCTGAACCCTAAACACAAAACCTGAAACCTTAAACCCAAAAAACCCTAAACCATAAATCCTAAACCCTAAACCTAAAACCTTAAAACCTAAACCCTAAAGCCAAAAAACCATAAATCCTAAATCCTAAACCCTAAACCCTAAAAACCCTAAACCCTAAGCCCTAAACCCGAAATCCTAAACCTTAAACCCAAAACCCAAAACCTAAAATGCAAAACCCTAAACCCTAAACCAAAAAACCTATGCCTAAAACCGTAGACCCTGAACCCTAAATCCTAAACCCTAAACACTAAACCCTAAACCCTAAACCCTAAAAACTAAACCCTAAACCCTAAACCCTAACCATAAACCCTAAACCCTAAGCCCTAAACCGTAAACCGAAAAAATCGTCAACCGTAAACCCTAAACCCTAAACCAAAAACCCAAAACCCTAACCCCTAAACCGTAAAACTTATACCCTATACCCTAAACCCTAAACCCTAAACCCTTAATCCTAAACCCTAACACTAACCCCTAAACCCAAAAACATAAAAACTAAACCCTAAACCCTAAACCCTAAACACTAAACCGAAACCCTAAACCCTAAACCCTAAACTCTAAACCCCAAACCCTAAACCCTAAGATATAAACATTTAACCCTAAACCCTAAACCCTAAACCCTAAACACAAAACCCTAAACCCCAAAACCCTAAACACTAAACCCTAAACCCAAAACCCAAAACCCAAAAACCTATGCCGTAAACCCTAAACACTAAACCCAAAACCCTAAACCCTAAAACCTAAACCCTAAAAACTAAACCCTAAATCCTAACCCTAAATTCTAAACCTAAAAAACCCTAAACCAGAAACCCCTAAACGTTAAACCCTAAACCCTAAACCCTAACCCTAAAAACTAAACCCTAAACCCTGAGCCTTAACCCTAAACTCTAAATCCAAAAAACCCTAAACCCGAAACCCCTAAACCCTAAACCCTAAACCATAAACCCTAAAACCTAAACCCTAAACACTAACCCCTAAATCCTAAACCCTAAACACTAAACCTAAACCCTCAACAAAAAACCTGAAACCCTAAACCGAAAAAACCAAAAACCACAAACCCTAAACCTCAAAGCCTAAACACAAAATCCTAAACCCCAAACCCAAAAGACCATAAACCCTAAATCCTAAACCTTAAACTCTAAACCCTAAACCCTAAACCCTAATCCTAAACCCAAAACCCAAAACCCAAAACCCAAAACCCAAAACCCTAAAACTTAAGACCTAAACACTAAACCCTAAACCCTAAATCGTAAACCCCAAACTCGAAACCCTAAACGCTAAACACTAAACCCAAAACCCCTAAACCCTAAACCATAAACCCTAACACTAAAACCCTAAACCCTAAAACGTATGCCTTAAACCCAAAACTCAAAACCCTAAATCCTAAACCCTAAACGCTAAATCCTAAACCCTAAAAACTAATCCCCAAACCCTAAATCCTAAAAATAAAACCGTAAACCGTAAACCCAAAACCCTAAACCCTAAACTCTAAACCCAAAAAACCCTAAACCCTTAATCCTAAAATCTAAACCCTAAACCATAAACCCAAAAAACCCTAAACCCTAAACCCAAAACCCTAAACCAAAAACCCCAAATCAAAACCCCTAAACCCAAATCCCTAAACCCTGAACCCTAAACCCTAAATTCTAAATCGTATCCATAAACCCTAAACTCTAAACCGTACAAACAAAACCCTAAACACTAAACCCTAAACCCTAACCATAAACCCTAAACCCTAAACCCTAAAAACCAAACCCTAAACACTAAACCCAAAACCCAAAACCCTAAACCCTTACCCTAAACCCTAAACCCCAAACCCTAAACCTTAACACCTAAACACTAAACCTTAAACCCTAAACCCTAAACCCTAAACCCTAAAGCCTAAACCCTAAAATTATGCCATAAACCCTAAACCCTCAACCCAAAATCCAAAATCCTAAACCCTAAACACTAAATCCTAAACCCTTAAAACTAAACCATAAACCCTAAATCCCAAACCCTAACCCTAAACCCAAAAGCCCAACCCCTAAACCCTAAACACTAAACCCGAAATGCTAAACCCAAAAAACCCTACACCTAAACCCTAAACCCTAAACCCTAAACCCTAAAACCTAAACCCAAAACCCTAAACCCTAAACCCTAAACCCTAAACCCTAAAACCTATGCCCAAAACGTAAGATCCTAAACCCTAAATCCTAAACCCTCAACCCTAAACCCTAATCCCTAAACCCTAAGCCCGGAACCATAAATCAAAAAAATTTAAAACAATAAACCCTAGATCAAAAACCCTAAACCAAAAACCCTAAACCCAAACCCCAAACCCTAAACCCTAAACGCTAAACCCAAAACCCTAAACCCTAAATCCTAAACCCTAACCCAAAACCCTAAACCCTAAACCCTAACCCCAAACCGTAAACCCTAAACCCTAAAAACCCTAAACCCTAAACCCTACAAACAAAACCCTAAACCCTAAACCCCAAACCTTAAACCCTAAGACCTAAACAAAATATCGTAAACCCTAAATCCTAAACCCTAAACCTTAAACCCTACACCCTAAACCCTATACACTAAACCCTAAACCCCTAAACCCTAAACTCTAAACACTAAACCCAAAACCTTAAACCCTAAAACCTAGGCCCTAAACCCTAAACCCTAAACCTTAAATCCTAAACACTAAACCCAAAACCCAAAACCCAAAACACTAAACCCTAAACCCTAAACACTAAACCCTGTACCCCAAAACCCTAAACACTATACCCTAAACCCTAAAACCTAAACCCGAAACTCTAAACCCAAAAAACCCTAAACTCTAAACCACTAAACCTTAAAACTTACGCACTAAACCCTAAACCCTAAACCCTAAATCCTAAACACTAAACCCTAAACACTAAGCCCTAAACCCTAAAAACTAAACCCTAAACCCTAAACCCCAGACCCTAACCCTAAACCCTAAACCCTAAACACTAAACACAAAACCCGAAACCCTAAACCAAAAAAACCCTAAATCCTAAACTCTAAACCCTAAACCCTAAACCATAAACCCTAAACCTTAAAGCCTAAACCCTAAACCCTAAACCCTAAACCCAAAAGACCCTAAACCCTAAATCCTAAACAATAAACCCTAAAAACCCTAAACCCTAATCCGAAACACTAAACCCTAAACCCAAAACCCTAAACCACCCTAAACCTTAAGATCGAAACACTAAACCCTAAACCCTAAACCCCAAACACTAAACCCAGAACCCCTAAACCCTAAACACTAAACCCTATACCCAAAACCTAAGACACTAAAACAAAAGCCCTAAACCCTAAAGCCAAAACCAAAAATCAAAAACCCTAAACCCAAAACCCTAAAACCAAATCTCTAAACCCAAAAAACACTAAACCCTTAATCCTACAGCCAAACCCCTAAAAACGTTAAATCCTAAACCCAAAACCCTAAACCCTAAACCCCTAATTCCTAAACCCTAAACCCTAAACTCTAAAGCATAAACCATAAAAATTTTGCTCTAAACCCTAAACCCTAAACACCAAACACTAAATCCTAAATCCTAAACCCTAAACATTAAACCCTAAACCCTGAAACCTAAACCCCAGACCCTAAATCCCATACCTTAACCCTGAACCCTAAACCCTAAGACTAAACCCTAAAAACTAAACCAAAAACCCTAAACCCTAAATCCTAAACACTAAACCCTAAACCTTAAAACCTAAACCCTAAATCCTAAACCCTAAAGCCAAAAAACCATAAACCCTAAATCCTAAACCCTAAACATCGAAAACCTTAAACCCCCAGCCCCAAACCCTAAATCCTAAACCTTAAACCCAAAACCCAAAACCCTAAACCCAAAACCATAAACCCTAAACCCTAAAACCTATGCCTAAAACCCTAAACCCTAAACCCTAAATCCAAAACCCTAAAAACTAAACCCTAAACCCTAAACCCTAAAAACTAAACCCTAAATCCTAAACCCTAACCAAACCCTAAACCCTAAGCCCTAAACCCTAAACCTAAAAAACCGTAAACCGTGAACCCTAAACCCTAAACCATAAACCCAAAACCCAAACCCCTAAAAACAAACCCCTAAACTTTAAACCCTTAATCCAAAACCGTAACACTAAACCCTAAACCCAAAAACCGAGAAACTAAACCCTAAACCCTAAACCCTAAACCCTAAACCCTAACCCTAAACCCCAAACCCTAAACCCCAAGACCCAAACTTAAACCCTTAACTCTAAACCCCAAAACCCTAAACACTAAACCCTAAACCCTAACCCTAAAATCTAAACCCAAAAAACCCTAAACCTAAAACCCCTAAACCCTAAACCCTAAACGATAAACCGTAAACCCTAAAACTTACGACCTAAACCCTAAACCCAAAACCCAAAACCTTAAACCCTAAACCCAAAGCCTAAAAACTAAACCCTAAACCCTAAACCCTAACCCTAAACTCTAAACCAAAGAAACCCTAAGCCTGAAACCCCTAAACCATAAACCCTAAACAATAAATCGTAAACCCTAAACCCCAAACCCTAACCCCTAAATCCAAAACCCTAAACACTAAACCCTAAACCCTAAACAAAAATCCTGAAACCCTAAACCCAAAAAACCCAAAACCCAAAACTCTAAACCCTAAACCCTAAACCATAAACCCTAAACCTTAAAGCCTAAACCCTAAACCCTAAACCCCAAACCCAAAAGACCCTAAACCCTAAATCCAAAACCTTAAATCCTGACCGTTAAACTCTAAACCCTAAACCCTAAACCCTAAACACTAATCCCAAACCCAAAACCCTAAACCCTAAACCCTAAAACTTAAGACCTAAACACTAAACCCTAAACCCTAAACCCTAAACCCCAAACCCAAAACCCTAAACCCTAAACACTAAACCCAAAACCCCTAAACCCTAAACCCTAAACCCAAAACCCTAAACCCTAAAACCTATGCCCTAAACCCTAAACCCTAAACCCTAAACCCTAAACCCTAAACCCTAAAAACTAATCCCTAAACCCTAAACCCTAAACCCTAAACTCTAAACCAAAAAACCCTAAACCCTAAACCATAAACCCAAAAAACCCTAAACCCTAAACCCAAAACCCAAAACCTAAAACCATAACCCCTAAATGCCACACACTAAACCCAAAACCCTAAACAGTAAACCCTAAACCCTAAACCCTAAACCCTAAACCGTAAAACCTATGACCTAAACCCTAAACCCTAAACCCTAATTCCTAAATCCAAAACACTAAATCCTAAACCCTAAAAACTAATCCCTAAACCCTAAACCCTAAACCCTAAACCCTAAACTCTAAACCCAAAAAACCCTAAAACCTTAATCCTAAACCCTAAACCCCAAATCGTAAACCCAAAAAACCCAAAACCCAAAACCCAAAACCAAAAACCCAAAACCAAGACCCCTAAACCCCAATCCTTAAACCCTGAACCCTAAACCCTAAATCCCAAATCGTATCCATAAACCCTAAACCCTAAACCCTACAAACAAAACCCTAAATCTTAAACCCTAACTCTAATCCCTAAACCCTAAACCCTAAACCCGAAAGCCAAAAAACCATAAACCCTAAATCCTAAACCGTAAACCCCAAAAACCTAAACCCTAAGCCCCAAACCCTAAATCCTAAATCTTAAACCCAAAACCCAAAACCCTAAACCATAAACCCTACACTCTAAAACCTACGCCCAAACCCTAGACCCTAAACCTAATCCTAAACCCTAAACACTAAACCCTAAACCCTAAACCCTAAAAACTAAACCCTAAACCCTAAACCCTAAACCCTAACCATAAACCCTAAACCCTATGCCCTAAACCGTAAACCCAAAAAACCGTAAACCCTAACGCCTAAACCATAAACTCAAAACACTAACCCCTAAACACTAAACCCTAAACTTTAAACCCTTAATCCAAAACCCTAACACTAAACCCTAAACACAAAAACCTAGAAACCAAACCCTAAACTGTAAAACCCTAAACCCTAAACCCTACACCCAAAACCCAAAACCCTAAACCCAAAGACCTAAACATTAAACCCTCAACCCTAAACCCTAAACTCTAAATGCTAAACCATAAACCCAAAACACTAAACCCAAAACCCTAAACCCCAAAATCCTAAACACTAAACCTTAAAACCAAAACCCTAAACCTTAAAACCTATGTCGTAAACCCCAAACCCTCAACCCTAAATACTAAACCCAAAACCCAAAACCCAAAACCCTAAAACCTAAACCCTAAAAACTAAACCCTAAACCCTAAACCCTAAACCCTAACCCTAAAGTCTAAACCCAAAAAACACCAAACCCGAAACCCCTAAACCCTAAACCCTAAACCATAAACCATAAACCCTAAAACTTACGACGTAAACCCAAAACCCAAAACCCAAAACCTTAAACCCTAAACCCTAACCCTAAAAACTAAACCCTAAACCATAAATCGTAAACCCCAAACCCTAACCCCTAACCCCTAAATCCTATACCCTAAACACTAAACCCTAAACCCTAAACTAAAAACCTGAAACCCCAAACCCAAAAAATCAAAAACCCAAAACTCTAAACCCTAAACCCTAAACCATAAACCCTAAACCTTAAAACCTAAACCCTAAATCCAAACTCTAAACCCAAAAGACCCTAATCCCTAAATACAAAACCCTAAATCCTAAACGTTAAACTCTACACCCTAAACCCTAAACCCTAATCCTAAACCCAAAACCCAAAACCCAAAACCCTAAAACTTAAGACCTAAACACTAAACCCTAAACCCTAAACCGTAAACACAAAACCCAAAACCCTAAACACTAAACACTAAACCCAAAACCCAACACCTTAAACCCTAAACCCTAAACCCAAAACCCAAAACCCTAAAACCTATGCCTTAAACCCTAAACCATAAACCCTAATTCCTAAACCCTAAACCCTAAATCCAAAACCCTAAAAACTAATCCCTAAACCCTAAACCCTAAAAACTAAACCCTAAACTGTAACCCCTAAACTCTAAACCCAAAAAACCCTAAACCCTTAATCCTAAACCCTAAACCCTAAACCGTAAACCCAAAAAACTCAAAACCCTAAAACCTAAACCCCAAACCCAACACCAAAAACCCAAAACCATAACCATAAAAACCCTAATCCCAAAAACCTGAACCCTAAACCCTAAATCCCAAATCGTATACATAAAACTAAACCCTAAACCCTAAACCCTAGCACCTAAACATTAAACCCTAAACCCTAAACCCTAAAGCCTAAACCCTAAACCTTAAACCCTAAATCCTAAATCCTAACCCCTAAACACTAAATCCTAAAGCAAAAAAACTAGACCCTAAACCCTAAATCCCAAACCCTAACCCTAAACCCTAAACCCTAAACCCTAAACCCTAAACCCTAAACCCTAAACACTAAACCCGAAACCCTAAACACAAAAAACCCTAAACCCTAAACCCTAAACCCTAAACCCTAAATCCTAAACCCTAAATCCTAAAAACCCTAAACCCTAAGCCCCAAACCTTAAATCCTAAACCTTAAACCCTAAACCCTAAACCCTAAACCCTAAACACTAAAACCTATGCCAAAAACGCTAGACCCTAAACCCAAAATCCCAAACCCTCAAACCTAAACCCTAATCCCAAAACACTAAGCCCTGAACCGTAAATCGAAAAAATCGTAAACAAAACCCTAAACCCAAAACCCTAAACCAAAAAGCCCAAACCCAAACCCCCAAACCCTAACCCCTAAACCCTAAACCCTAAAAACTGAACCCAAAACCCAAAACCCAAAACCCTAAATCCTAAACCCTAACCCTAAACCCTAAACCCTAAAAACTAAACCCTAAACCCTAAACCCTATACCCAAAAAACCCTAAACCCTAAACCCTGCGAACAAAACCATAAGACCTAAACACAAAACCCTAAACCCTAAACCCTAAACCCTATACACTCAACCGTAAACCCTTAAACCCAAAACACTAAACACTAAACTCTATATGCTAAAACTTATGCCCTAATCCCCAAACCCTAAACCCTAAATCCCAAACACTAAACTCTAAAAACTAAACCCTAAACCCTAAATCCTAAACCCCTAAACCCTAAACCCCAAACCCAAAACCCTAAAGCCTAAACCCTAAAACTTATGCCCTAAACCCTAAACTCTAAACCCTAAATCCTAAATCCTAAACCCTAAACACAAAACCCAAAACCCTAAAAACTTCAAATCCTAAACCCAAAACCCTAAATCCAAAACCCTAAAGCCTAAACCCTAAAACTTATGCCCTAAACCTTAAACCCTAAACCCTAAATCCAAAATCCTAAACCCTAAACACTAAACCCTAAACACTAAAAACTAAACCCTAAACCCTAAACCCCAAACCCTAACACTAAACCCTAAACCCTAAAACCTAAACACTAAACCCGAAACCTTAAAACCAAAAAACCCTAAACCATAAACCCTAAACCTTCAAACCTAAACCCTAAACCCTAAACCTTAAACCTAAAAAAACCCTAAACCCTAAATCCTAGACCCAAGCCCTAAAAACCCTAAACCCTACCCTCCAAACCCTGAATCCTAAACCTTCAACCCTAAACCCTAAACCAAAAACCCTAAACCCTAAAACCTGTGCCCAAAACCCTAGACCCTAAACCCTAAATCCAAAACCCTAAACCCTAAACCCTAAACCCTAAACCCAAAAAACTAAACCCTAAACCCTAAACCCTAAACTCTAAACCCAAAAAACCCAAAACAATCTAGCCTAAACCTTAAACCCTAAACCGCAAACCCAAAAAACGCTAAATCCAAAACCCTAAACCAAAAACCCCAAACCATAACCCCTAAACCATAAATAAACCATAAACCCAAAAAGCCGAACCAAAACAAAAAACCACCAACAATAACGTCAAAAAACCCTAAACCCAAAATAACATAAACCAGTAAACCATAAACCCCAAACCCTAGATCCCAAACCCAAAGACCCCAAACCCCAAACACTAAGACCTAAACACAAAACCCTAAACCATAAACCTTAAACCCTAAACCCCAAACACTAAGCCCTAAACCCTAAACCCTAAAACCTAACGACTAAACCGTAAACCACTAAACCCTAAACACTAAAACCTAAACCCTAAACCCTACACCCAAAAAACTAAGCCCTAATCCCCAAACCCAAAACCCAAAATCCAAAATCCTAAACCCTAAACCCTAAAAAAAAAAACACTAAACCATAACCCAAAACCATAAAAACTTTAAATCCTAAACCCAAAACCCGAAAAAAACCCTAAATCCTAAACCCTAAACCCTAAACCATAAACCCTAAACCCTATACCCAAAAGCCTAAACCATAAAACTTATGCCCTAAACCCTCAACCCTAAACTCTAAACCCTAAATCCTAAATACTAAAGCCTAACACTAAACCCTAAACCCTAAACCCTAAATCCCAAAACCTAACCCTAAACCCTAAACCCTAAACCCTAAACACTAAACCCGAAACCTTAAACCAAAAAAATCCAAAACCCTAAACCCTAAACCCTAAACCCTAAACCTTTAAACTGAAACCCAAAACCATAAACTCTAAACCCAAAAAACCCTAAACTCTAAATCCTAAACCATAAACCCTAAACACCCTAAACCCTAAGCCCGAAACCCTAAATCCTAAACCTTAAACCCAATACCCTAAACCCTAAACCCTAAAACCTATGCCCAAAACCCTAGACGCTAAACCATAAATCCTAAACCCTAAACCCTAAACCCTAAAATTTAAACCCTAAACCCTAAACCCAAAGCCTTAACCTTAAACCCTAAACCCTAAGCCTTGAACCGTAAACCAAAAAAATCGTAAACCCTAAACTGTAAACCCTAAACCCTAAACCCAAAACCCTAAACTAAAAACCCCAAACCCTAACCCCTAAACCCAAAACCCTAAACCCTAAACCCTAAACACTAAATCCTAAACCCAAAACACTAAACCCTAAACCCTAAATCCCAAACGCTAAACCCTAAACCCTAACCCTAAACACTAAACTCTAAAACCAAAACACCTTAAACCCGAAACCCTAAACCCTAAACCCTAAGACCAAAACACTAAACCCTAAACCCAAAACCCTAAACGCTAACCCTAAACCCTAAACCCTAAACCTTAAACCCTAAACACTAAACCCTAAACCCTTAAACCTAAACACTAAACCCTAAACCCAAAACCCTAAACCCTAAAACCAATGCCCTAAACCTTAAACCCTAAGCCGTAAATGCTAAACCCTAAACCCAAAACCCTAAACCCTAAACCCTGAACCCTAAAAACTAAACTCTAAACCCTAAACCCTAAACCCCTAAACCCTAAACCCTAAACCCTAAACCTTAAAACCAAAACCCTAAACCCTAAACCTTAAGCCCTAAACCCAAAAAACCCCTAAATCGTAAATCCTAAACCCTAAACCCTAATGCCCCAACCCTAAATCCTAAACCATAAACGCTAAACCCTAAACCCTAAACCCTAAAACCTATGCCCAAAACCCTAGACCCTAAACCATAAATCCAAAACCCTAAACCCTAAACCCTAAACCCTAAAAACTAAACCCTAAACCTTAACCCTAAACCCTAAACCCTAAGCCTTGAACCGTAAACCCAAAAAATTGTAAACCCTAAACCCTAAACCCAAAACCCGAAACCAAAAACCCCAAACCCTAACCCCTAAACCCTAAATCCTAAACCATAACCATAAACCCTAAACCTTAAGCCCTAAACCCTAAACCCTAAACCCAAAACCCTAACCCCAACCCCTAAACTCTAAACCCAAAAACCCCTAAACCCGAAATCCTAAACCCTAAACCCAAAGACCGAAACACTAAATCCTAAACCCTAAACCCTAAACCCAAAACACTAGACCCTAAACCCTTAAACCCTAAAAATTAAAACCAAAACCCAAAACCTAAAACCCTAAAACCTATGCCCTAAACCATAAACCCTAAATCGTAAATGCTAGACCCTAAACCCTAAACCCTAAAAACAAAACACTGAACCCTAACCCCTAAACCCCAAACCCTAAACCCTAAACCCTAAATCCTAAAACCTATACCATAAATAGTAAACCCTAAACCCAAAAAACTAAATCCTAAAACCTAAACCCCAAACCCTAAACCCTAAACCCTAAACCCTAAACCCAAAAAACCCTAAGGCCCTAAAGCCCTAAACCCTAAAACCCTAAAAAACCCTTAAACCCTAAGCCCCCAAACCCTAAATCTAAACATTCAACCCTAAACCCCTAAAACTCAAACCCCAAAAATTATACCAAAACCCAGACCCTCAACC
>NW_026651975.1:32500-44305 GCF_029873635.1 Malania oleifera | reverse complement strand
GGGTTTAGGGTTTGGGGTTTAGGGTTTAGTTTTTAGTGTTTCGGGTTTGGGGTTTAGGTTTTAGGGTTTAAGATTTAGGGTTTAGGGTTTAGGGTTTAGTGCATAGGCTTTAGGGTTTAGGGTTTAGGGTTTAGGGTTTGGGGTTTAGGGGTTGAGGGTTTAGGGTTTTGGCTTTTGGGTTTAGTGTTTTGCGTTAAGGGTTTCGGGTTTAGGGTTTGGGATTTAGAGTTAGGGTTTAGGGTTTAGGGTTTGGGGTTTAGGGTTTAGGGTTTGGCGTTTAGTTTTTAGGGTTTACGGTTTAGGGTTTAGGATTTATGGTTTAGGTTTTAACGTTTAGAGTTTTAGGATTTTAGGTTTTAGGGTTTAGGGTTTAGGGTTTAGATTTTAATGTTTAGGGTTTAAGGTCTAGAGTTTAGGGTTTAGGGTTTAGGGTTTTTTCGGTTAGGGATTCTGGTTTAGTGTTTAGGGTTTAGGGTTTAGGGTTAGGGTTTCAAGTTTAGGGTTTAGCGTTTAGTTTTTAGGGTTTAGAGTTTAGTGTTTAGGGTTTAGGGTTTAAGGTTTAGGGTTTAGTTTTAAGGGTTTATGGTTTAGGGCTTAGGGTATAGGGTTTAGAATTTAGGGCTTAGTGTTTAGGTTTTAGGGTTTAGTGCTTAGATTTTAGGACTTAGGGGTAGGTTTAGGGTTTCTTGGGTTTAGTGTTTCACGTTTAGTTTTTGGGTTGTTTTTGGGTTTAGGATTTTGTGTTTAGAGTTTTTCGGTTTAGTTTTTAGGGTTTAGGGTTTAGGGTTTTAGGGTTTTAGGGGCTTAGTGTAGGTGTTTTGGATTAAGGTTTGAGGGTTTAGGGTTTCGAGTTTAGTTTTTAGTTTAGGTTTAGAGTCTAGTGTTTAGTTTAGGATTTTTGGTTTGTTGTTCGTTAGGGTTCAGGTTTAGTTTTAAAGGGTTTCAGGGTTTAGGGTTAGGGTTTGGGGTTTAGGGTTTAAGGTTTTTAGGGTTTTGGGTTTAGTTTATAGGGTTCTGGGTTTTGGGTTTGGAGTTAGGGTTTAGGGTTTTAGGGGTGGGGGTTAGGTTTTAGGGTTTAAGATTGAGGGTTTGGATTTAGGTTTGGGTTAGTGTTTTAGGTTTGGGTGTTAAGATTTTGGTTAAGGTTTTAGTGTTTAGGTTTTAGGGTTTAGGTCTAGAGGCTAGGGTTAGGGTTTAGGGTTTATTTCAGTTTAGGGATCGGGTTTGTGTTTAGGGTTTAGGGTTTTAGTGTTTTTGGGTTTGGATTTGGAGTTTATCGTTTAGGTTAGTTTTTAGGGTTAGTGTTTAGGGTTTAGATTTACTATTTAGGGTTTAGTTGTGAGGGTTTGGGTTTAGGGTTTATAATTTAGGCTTCAAGTTTAGGTTTTAGGGTAAGTTTAGGTTTAAGTGATTTAGGGTTTAGGTTTAGGGTTTCTTCCTGTTTAGTGTTTCACGTTTGGGGTTTAGCTTTGGGTTTTGGATTATGGTTAGTGTTTTAGGGTTTTGGTTTTTGGGTTAGTTTTTATGTTTTATGTTTAGGTTTTTTGGGTTAGGTGTTTAGGGTTTAGTGTTAGTTTTAGGGTTTAGGGTTTGGGGTTTAGGGTTTCAGGTTTAGGTTTTAAGTTTTAGGGTTTAGGGTTTAGTGTTTAGGGTTTAGGGTTAATGGTTTAGGGTTTAGGTTTAATGTTTATGGTTTAGGGTATAGAGTTTCAGGATTAGACTTTAGGGTTTTGGGGTTTTTTTAGTTAGGGTTTGGTTTAGTGTTGTAGTGTTTAGGATTTAGGTTAGGGTTTGCTTTAACGTTTTAGGGTTTTGTTTTAAGGGTTTTAGGTTTAGTTTTTTAGACTTTATGGTTTCGGATTAGTGTTTAGGGTTTCGATTTAGGGTTTAAGTTTTTGTTTTTGAGGTTTTAGGGTTTAGGGTTTAGGGTTAGGATTTAGGGGTTTAGGGTTAGGGTTTTAGGGTTTTTTGGGTTTAGGGTTTCCGAGTTTGGGGTTTTGGGTTTAGGGTTAGGATTTGGGGTGTATGTTTGGGGTTTAGTTTTTCGGGTTTTTGGTTTAGGGTTCAGGGTTTGGGATTTAGGGTTTAGGGTTTAGGTTTTAGGTGTTACTTTTTAGGGTTTTGGGTTTAGGGTTTTGCGTTTTGGGTTTAGGATTTAGGGTTTAGGGTTTATCGTTTTAGGGTTTAGTTTTTAGGGTTTAGGGTTTAAAGTTTCTGGTTTATGTTTAGGGTTTGGGGTTTAGGTTTGGTTAGGCATATGTTTTAGGGTTTCAGTGTTTTTTTTACGTTTTAGGGTTTAAGTTTAGGGTTTAGGGTTTATGGTTTAAAAATTTAGGGTTTAGGTGTTAGGTTTAGGGTTATGTTTTTTTGGGTTTTGCGGTCTCAGTTTTTTTGGTTTAGGGTGGGAGAGTTTAGGGTTGGGGTTTGGGGTTTTAGGGTTAGGGTTTAGGGTTTAGAGGTTTAGGTTTACAGTTTAGGATTTAGGTTTAGGTTATAAGGTTTAAGGTTTAGAGTGTTTTAGGGTTTAGGGTTCGGTTTAGTTTGTTAGCTTTAGTGTTTGGGGTTTTTTAGTCATTTAGGGTTGACGATTTGAAGTTTAGGATTTTGGGTTTAGTGCATAGTTTTTTGGTTTTTGGGTTAAGGGTTTGGGGTTTTGGCAAGGGCTTTATATTAGGGTTTGGGCTTAGGGTTTAGGGTTTGGGGTTTAGGGTTTTTAGGGTTTAGGGTTTAGAATTCAGGGTTTTGTGTTTAGTGTTTTAGTGTTAGGATTTAGGGTTTAGGGTTGGGTTTAAGAGCGTTACAGGGTGTTATCAAGCGCTTAGGATTTAACGTGTTTTAAGTTTATCGTTTGGAGTTTGGGTTTGAAATTTAAGGTTAAGGGTTTCGCATTTAGTGTTTAGGGGTTAGGGGTTTAGGGTTAAGGGATGCTGTGTTGTTTAGCATTTAGTTTGGGGTTATAGTTTAATTTCTTTTTGGTTATAAGGGTAGGGGTTTTGGGTTGAGGTTTGGGGTTTTTGGGTTTGCTTTTTGGGTTTGGGATTTGTTGTTTAGGGTTTAAGGATTTAGGATTTTGGGTTTAGGGTTTCGGGTTTTAGGTTTTTTTTTTTAGGGTCTAGAGTTTAGGATTTAGGGTTTGGGTTTTTCCGTGTAGGATTCGATTTAGTTTTTAGGCTTGAGGGGGTATGGATTGGGTTTGGGGTGTTTAGGGTTTTATTATTTATGGTTTAGGTTTGTGGGTTTTTGTTTTTGGGGTTTTGGTTTTGGGTTAAGGTTTTAAGCGATCCCTAGGAGTTTAGGGTTTTGGGGTTGTGTTGTCGGGTTATAGGGTTCGGGTTAAATGGTTTTAGGGTTTAGTTTAGGTTTAGTTCAGATTTCAAGGTTTAGGGGTTTTGGTTGTACGGTTTAGGGTTTTAGGTTTAGGGTTAGGATTTAGGTTTAGGTATGGTTAAGATTTGGTTAGAGTTTAGGGTTTAGGGTTTAGCTTTATAGGGTTTGCGGGTTTAGGGTTTCGAGTTTAGGGGTTTGGGTTTAGGGTTTTAGGGTTTGGGGTTTTAGATTTAGGGTTTAGGGTTTCGTGTTTAGGGTTTAGGGTTTTGTTTGGGGATTTTAGTGGTTTAGGGTTCGGGTTTATTTTTTGGGTTTAGATTTTAGTGTTTTGGGTTTGGGGTTATGGTTTGGGTTTAGGGTTGAGGGTTTAGGGTTTTAGGTTTAGGGTTTGGTCTTAGGGTTTAAGTTTAGGGTATTTAGGGTTTAGGGTTTAGGGTTTAGGTTTTAGGGTTTAGGTTTGACTAGGGGTTTAGGTTTTAAGTTTAGGGTTAGGGTTAGGGGTAGGGATTAGGGTTTAGGGGTTTAGGGTTTAGGTTTCGATGGGGGTTTTGGGTTAGTTTTTTAAGGTTTAGGGTTTAGGGTTTTTAGGGTTTAGGTTTTAGGTGTAGGTTAGGTTTGTTTTTAGGTTTTAGGTTTAGGTTTTAACGATTTTGTTTTTGGGTTGTGGTTTTGGGTTTAGGGTCTAGGTTTAGGGTTTTTATAGATGTTTAGGGATTAGGGTTTTTAGGGCTTTAGGGTTAGGTTTAGGGTTTTGGGCATAGGTTTTAGGGTTTTTGGTTTTGGGTTTAGGGTTTTTTATGGTTTAAGGTTTAGGGTTTAGGGTTTAGGGTTTAAAGTTTAGGGTTTAGGTTTTAGGATTTAGGGTTTAGGTTTTTTTGGGCTTAGGGTGTCAGGTTTAGGGTTCAAGGCTGAGGTTTGGGGTTTAGGGTTTAGGGTTTAGAGGTTTAGGGTTGATAGTTTTGGATTTAGGGTTTAGTGTATAAGGTTTAGGGTTTAGAGTTTTTAGAGTTTAAGGTTTAGGATTAGGGGTTTGGTTTAGGGTTTTGGTTTTGGGGTTTAGGGTTTAGTTTTAGGGTTTAGGATTTATGCTTTAGGGTTTAGGGTTTAGGATTTAGGGTTTAGTGCATAGGTTTTAGGGTTTAGGGTTTAGGGTTTAAGGTTTTAGGGTTTAGGATTTAGGGTTTAGGGTTTAGGGTTTAGGGTTTTACGGTTTTGGGTTTAGTGTTTTGGGTTTAGGGTTTAGGGTTTAGGGTTTAAGGTTTAGGATTTTGGGCTTAGGGTTTAGGGTTTAGGGTTTAGGGTTTAGGTTTTAGGGTTTAGGGTTTAGGGTTTAGGATTTAGGGTTTAGGGTTTAGGGTTTTTTGGGTTTAGGGTTTCACGTTTAGGGTTTAGGGTTTAGGGTTTGGGGTTTAGGGTTAGGGTTTAGGGTTTAGGGTTTAGGATTTAGTTTTTAGGGTTTAGGGTTTAGGGTTTAGGGTTTAGGGGTTTGGGTTTAGTGTTTAGGATTTAGGATTTAGGGTTTAGGGTTTAGGGTTTTAGGTTTTAAGGTTTTAGGATTTAGGGTTTTGGGTTTAGGTTTTCGGGTTTAGGTTTTGAGGTTTAGGGTTTAGGGTCTAGAGTTTAAGGTCTAGGGTTTTGGGTTTTGGGTTTTGGGTTTTTTCTATTTAGGATTTTGGGTTTAGTTTTAGGGGTGTAGGGTTTAGGGTTATGGTTTGGGGTTTAGGGTTTAGGGTTTAGGGTTTAGTGTTTATGGTTTTGGGTTTACGATTTAGGGTTTAGGGTTTAGGGTTTAAGGGTTAAGGGTTTAGGATTAGGATTTGGGGTTTAGTGTTTAGGGTTCAGGGTTAAGGGTTTTAATGTTTAGGGTTTCAAATAGAGGGTTTGGGGTTTAGTGTTTAGGGTTTAGGGTTTAGGGTTTAGGGTTTAGGATTTAGATTTTAAGGTTTATGGTTTAGGGTTTAGAGTTTAGGGTTTAGGGTTTAGGGTTTATGGTTTACGATTTTTTTGATTTAGGGTTTCAGGTTTGGTTTTTAGGGTTTAAGATTTTGGATTATGGTTTTTGGGGTTTAGGGTTTAGGGTGTAGGGTTTTTTTGGGTTTAGGGTTTCTTGTTTTGTGTTTAGGGTTTAAGGTTTGGGGTTAGGGTTAGGGTTTAGGGTTTATGGTTTAGTTTTCACGGCTTAGGGTTTAAGGTTTAGGGTTTAGGGTTTAGGGTTTACGTTTTAGGGGTTTAGGGATTAGGGTTTAGGATTTTGGGTTTAGGGTTTAGTGTTTAGGGTTTTAAGGTTTAGTGTTTAGGGTTTAATGTTTCGATTTTAGGTTTTAAGGTTTAGGGTTTAGGGTATAGAGTTTAGGGTTTAGGGTTTAGGGTTTAGGGTTTAGGGTTTAGGTTTTTTTTGGTTTAGGGTTTCGGGTTTAGTTTTTAGGGTTTAGGGTTTAGGGTTAGGGTTTGGGGTTTAGGGTTTAGGGTTTAGTTTTTAGGGTTTAGGGTTTAGTGTTTAGGATTAGGGTTTAGGATTAGGGATTAGGGTTTAAGGTTTAGGTTTAGGGTTTAGGGTTTAGGGTTTAGGGTTTTGGATTTAGGGTTTTGGGTTTTGGGTTTTTTGGGTTTGGGGTTTCTAGTTTCGGGTTTAGCATTTAGGGTTAGGGTTTTGGGTTTGGGGTTTAGGGTTTAGTTTTTACGGTTTAGGGTTTAGGGTTTAGGGTTTAGGGGTTTAGGGTTTAGGGTTTAGGATTTAAGGTTTAGGGTTTAGTGTTTAGGATTTTAGGGTTTAGTGTTTCGGGTTTAGGGTTTATGGTTTAGGGTTTAGGGCTTTGGATTTAGTGTTTAGGTTTTTAGGCTTTAGGCTTTAGGGTTTAGGGTTTAGGGTTTAGGTTTTCGGGTTTTGGGTTTTTGGTTTTGGGTTTAGGGTTTAGTGTTTAGGATTTAGGGTTTAGGGTTTAGGGCATATGTTTTAGGGTTTAGTGTTTTTGGGTTTAGGGTTTAGGGTTTAAGGTTTAGGATTTAGGTTTTAGGGTTTAGGGTTTAGGGTTTAGGGTTTTTTTTGGTTCAGGGTTCCGGGTTTAGGGTTTAGGGTTTAGGGTTGGTGTTTGGGGTTTAGAGTTTAGGTTTAGGGGGTTTAGGGTTTAGGGTTTAGGATTTAGGGTTTAGGGTTTAGGGTTTAGGGTTTAGAGTTTTTAGTGTTTAGGATTTAGGATTTAGGTTTTAGGGTTTAGGGTTTTTTGGTTTGGGGTTTAGGGTTTCAGGTTTAGGGTTTAGTTTTTAGGCTTTAGGCTTTAGGGTTTAGCGTTTAGGGTTTAGGATTTAGGGTTTAGGGCATAGGTTTTAGGTTTTAGGGTTTAGGATTTAGGGTTAAAGGGTTTAGGGTTTAGGATTTGGGGTTTAGGGTTTTAGGGTTTAGGGTTTCGGATTTAGGGTTTTGTGTTTAGTGTTTAGTGTTTTGGTAGGGTTTAGTGTTTTAGGGTTTAGGGTTTAGTGTTTTGGGGTTTAGTTTTTAGGGTTTAGGGTTTAGTGTTTAGGGTTAGGGTTTAGGATTTGTGGTTTAATTTATAATTCTTTCACAAAGCTCTCAAACCTCAAGTCAAATCCTTTAGGGCTTTATATCTTTAGTGAAGTTAAATGGCTAATATAATTGCAATAGATTTCAACATATATGATATTGCAAATGTCTGAGAAATCTATGCACGGACATTAAAAATGAAAAGCCATTTGAACTTGTGCTTCTCTCACATATTGAAAATCATAAGAAAAGAGGCAAATATAAACTTAGAACTCTTAAAGAAATATCTATTGTGACCTTTTGGTCCTCTAAGTTGAAAGCATCTAAAGCCAAGATATATATCATTGAAAATCTTAGTACACTTGGCTAAAGAACCTAAAAAATAAGAAAAGGCATAAAGTGAATTAGTGCATAACTCAGGGGGAGCACTTCTTTTCAAAATTTCATGACTCTTTTGAATGCTCTCATTAGTAACACAACACTAAACTCATGACTATGCAATGTAATTCATTGTTCACGTTATATCTTCATCGATAGTGATTTGTGATTATCTAGTATTGTGAACTGTTATTGAATATGCTATTTGATAATACTGGATTGCATAGAACGCCATCTGCAAGGTTGTTGCAAAAACTTATTTACTTGCATGCTTGTATGGAACGCCAACTGCATAGCTAATGCAGTATGTTGTGTATTGCATGTTGGTAGTGGATATAGGTTCTTGCATGCTCAAATTGATTTATTTTAAATTGATTGCTTGAATCTATCAGGTTTTGGTACATGAAAATTTGGGAAATGTCCGATTTACAGACGGTATGCTACCGAAATTTCGACAGGATTTTTCCTAAACCAAAACCTTGTGTTAAAGATGATTATGATGATAAAATGTTAAAATGTTTTTGAAAGGATGAGTGAAAATCAATTGAATAATTAAACTTTATCCTGACATAATCATCAGATGTTTAGAAAAGGCTCAAATTCATCCCTATAGGAAGCGCATAAATGACTTATATGCATCACTTTCATCTATTGAAATATTGAGGCTCTTCTTGTATCCTTGAACATTATATCCAGTGCTTAAAGACTTATGTTTTGATATGGAATGTTCGTGGGTCATGAACTCTATTGCATGCCTTAATATATACTTTTTTGATGCATCTATGATCTATAGGGACAACGATACTGATAGGGGTAAATAGAGTGATTAATATTCAGTATAGTTGATTTTCAAGTGTCAAAATGAATGGCTTATACTACTGAGCAAAATGAAATTAATATTTGGTTAGTATAAGTAGTTAAAGTATCTAAGCAAGAATTCAAATTAATAGGGGGAGCATCTAAACATAAATTCCTATCTTGTTTTGCTCGCTCACAAATATGTTTAGCTTAGATATGCTATTGAATCAAGTGTGGCATGTGTTTAAATGAAATGCTTTAAAATTTGAAATATGCTCTTGTTGCCACAGTTACTTGATTTGCCATATGATCTTGCATGTGAATGTTAATTTTTTAGGATCATTATGGCTTTGGTTTTCTGGTTATGTTATGAATGTACTTAAATGCTAAAACCAGAAAATTTGTGCTTGCTTGCTTGTTTCAAAATTAAAATTTATTTTTCAGCAAGCAACCCCTAGTACTTTTTGAAAATATCAAAAGGGGATATATATTTGTATGTATATGCATACATATTTATGGTAATATTTTATGGCAAGAACTAATTTCAAAACTAAATTCATTTTTCCTCTCTCACCTTATAATAATATATGGTTTTAAAGTCGCATAACTGGTTCATTGATAATACATGAAATGCATGTGAACTAGTTAGATCGTTTTTATGCTCAAACCTTCTATTTGGTATCACATGTCGTGTGTTTTAAACTCAAATCTTTCAAGGGTCTTATGATTTGTTTCAATTGCAAATGGTTTGTGTATATTTTTGGTCTAATCTTGTTTTCATGTCATTTAAATCATTTAAATGACCAGTTATAGAGTTTGTGTGCTTAATTGTTAAACCTGTCCTTGCTTCATACTCTATGAATCTATTTTTGATATGAAATACATAACTATCATATCTCTTGAAAATTTGATAGTTATATTTATGTTTTGAGAATGCTGAACCGTTTGAGTTGATTGTTGTGGATATGTTATAAATTTAAAACTCAATCTGGTCATCTTTATACAGGTGTTTTTGGGAAAATGTTCAATTTTCAAACGGCATGCTGCCAAAATTTTTAAAATTTCCCAAACTTATCGTGTATATAAATGCTTTATACCCAATGCCTATGGCTATTCATATTTATAGCCCTTTTTGCTGTTGCCAAAATGGGGAGAAGAGGCAAAAATTGGGTACTTGAAAAATTGAAAAATGTTTGCATTGACAAATCTTTAACATTATGCATATTGTCAAGGGGAGCCTTTCAAGGCTATGCCCACTTTTTGCATAGTGTATTTGTCATCATCAAAAAGGGAGAGATTGTTGACCCCATGGGTCATACCCTGTTTTGATTATGACAAATACTCTGGTATTTAACATTTGCCAAAGTTTGTGTGCAGGACCATAGTAAGAAGATCATATTGATGGCACATGGCAACTCAAAGAAATACGAAGACCCTTTTTGCTTTCATTGTTGTAATTTATGTTATTTTGGTATGTAATAATTTATATCGGTCTGTAATAATCTTTGCATGTCATGCATGTAGGTAATTGTAAGTTCAACAAGACCGTAAAATGACCATAGGGACACCATAGGGACTGAATGACCTTAGGGCACCCTTCAGTCGACCTTCGGTCGACCGACACCGAATTTTTGGGACTATCTCAAAACGGCCTCAGTAAGACCCTAGTATGACTATAGGTCCCAACACTCACACACATATCATATAATATATAGGAGTGTTTAATCTGTGCTGAAATTGGACTTAATTGAAAATATTACGAGTGTTCGGGCAACCGAACCCATTGCGTTTAAAACGCTTCGAGCGACCAAACCCTGGACAAGTCAACTTGTTGACTTTTGTTCGGGCACCCAAACCATTTTGAGCGTATCTTCC
This sequence comes from Malania oleifera, assembly GCF_029873635.1. Classification (NCBI taxonomy): domain Eukaryota; kingdom Viridiplantae; phylum Streptophyta; class Magnoliopsida; order Santalales; family Ximeniaceae; genus Malania; species Malania oleifera. The sequence goes on along the minus strand of NW_026651975.1, from coordinate 34,428 downwards.
TCGGGCACCCGAACCCTTTAAAGGGAACTTTTCACCAACCCAGGCGACCGAACCTTTTAGTTCAAATCAGACCCCGGGCGACCGAACAAAAGAGTTCGGGCTACCGAACCCAGGACCGGGCACCCGAAGTCACGAACAAATGTTTTTGACTTTGATAGGGCTGTCGAACCACGACATGGGCGACAAAACTCAGTTGAATGTCTTTTAAAGTTGTGTCTGCTCAAGCGACTGAACCTCGGTTTAGCCACCTGAACCTCGGCGGGTTAAAAATTATTTAACCGTGGCAAAACAAGGTTAAGTTGGGTTAATTGTGCTTAAGCCTTTTTGAACTTTTCTAATAATAGCTAATAGGTCCCTAACGGTTATAATTTTACCCCTGCCTATAAATATGAGTTCATTTGTGAGGATTAGGAAGAGATTAGCCAAAATAATTATAAAAAATCCTCTCTATCTCAAAATCCCATTTCGCCCAAAATACTCTCAAATATTTATTCCCTTGATACATTTTATTATTGTGAGAGTATATTGATTGTGCTAGTGTATATTAGGTTCCTAATACTCCCAATGTTCCTGCTTGATTGATTGATTTGTTTTTGGGGAGTTGGCAAAGTTTTTCCTAAAGATTTTTTTTAATGAATCTTGTGTTGGGAAAAACCTAGTAGCTTAAGGATCTTTGCTTTGTCATTGCAAAGATTCCTATAGCTTGATTTTGTTGTGCAAAATGTTTTCTACAAGCTATAATACTTTTCAAACTACTATTGAGTATATTACATTGAAGAAAATATTTTGAGTTGTTTTGAATATTTGCAGCATCTTTGAAACCCTGATTATTATTGATATTTGATATTTGATATTTATTGTTTTAAATAAATAGCTTGATTAAAAAACTCTTGAGCATATTAATGATCATATCTTGTTGAGTGTAGCTTGCACAAAAATACACACCCCTGAGCTTACATTTACCTACATTGTTGATGTGTATGTGATTGATTAAGTATACTGCGCATATTGGGGTACACATATGCTTTACATGAAAGCACAATCACTGTACCAACTTGATTGAGAAAAATACTGTTGTATTTCCTGGCACGGGCCTGAAGAGGGAGACTAGCCCTGTGAAATAGTCCCAGATTGGCTTAGACCCGGTTAGGAAAGGTAGGTACGCCATCCTGTTAAGGCGTGTTGGTTGACGTTAGCTCCTTGAATTGACCTGATTGTATTAGGTACCGCTCCACCCGTTAAGTGAGCCATTAGTGGAATCCTCGGGCTTGTGAGCTAGAGGTGGGGACATAGGCACAGTTGGCCGAACCCTGATAACATATCGTGTGTCTATTTATATTTCTGCACTTTATATTTATCGCACGTGTATGTTATAGTGTGAATGATGCGCATGATTTGAATTTCCGCATATTATATTTATCTTTGCATTTGGGATTGTATAGAAAGAACCTAGGTTGTGAATACACTGCTGCTATTTAGATCAAACCTAGAAAAAAGTTTTAAATTCCAATTCACCCCCCTCTTGGGAGTACACCAAAGTTAACATTTCAGGTTTAGGGTTTTTTGGGTTTAGGGTTTCAGGTTTAGTTTTTAGGGTTTAGGGTTAGGGTTTAGGGTTTAGGGTTTAGGGTTTAGGGTTTAGTGTTTAGGGTTTAGGATTTGGGATTTAGGATTTAGGGTTTAGGCTTTAGGGCTTACAGCAAAATTTTTAGGGTTTAGGGTTTAGGGTTTAGGATTTAGGGTTTAGGGTTTAGGGTTTAGGGCTTTTAGGGTTTAGGGTTTAGGATTAAGGGTTTAGGGTTTTTTGGGTTTAGAGTTTAACGTTTAGGGTTTAGGGTTTAGGGTTTAGTTTTTAGGGTTTAGGGTTTGGGGTTTAGGGTTTAGGGTTTAGGATTTAGGGCATAGGTTTTTGGGTTTAGGGTTTAGGT